>NC_071293.1:13893779-14029581 GCF_943737925.1 Anopheles nili
TGCAGGAAGAAAATGAATAAACGTAAACACTACGCATAAACCAAAACTGCACATGTTTGGCTTAAGGAGAGAGAGAGCGGGTCGATCTCTCTAGAATGCGGGGAAGGGCGAATGAAAGATCCAGCAAGAGTCGCCTGCTCAACCGTTGCTCAACTGCTGCTCGACCGCAATTTTGCCCGATGGGAAAAATTGCCCAAGTAGCATTCGAGCAGTCGATTTGTATGGAAAATTTGACATTTCGAGCGGCTCGAACGGCTATATTCGTACGAACCCTCGTAGATCCGATCTGTTCGACTAAGGCTTTAAAAGATCGCCGACCGCTCTCTCTCCGTGAGTCGCAGGCCGGCTGTCGAGGTGATCGGATGCACGTCATCCGGTGCAAAAAAAATGCGTCATAAAATTCGATAGGCTCCGCCTACCGATTTTGAGTAGGGGCGTTGCATTATTTCTATGTTCTTCATTTTCGGTTCCTTCGCATTTTGGGTTCTTTCCCCCCGCCGGCGTTTACTGTCCCACTTGCTTTGTCGATCCAGATCAGGTACCGTCCTTTGCCACGTGCGCTGATGCTAGCTATAGAAGCGCAAATTTCATTTGTTAGTTTGAAAGGGGCTGTTGAGACTTGGAAGAATACAGGGAACCGATGTCGATACGGCTGGTCCGGCTGGCGATGGGTCTTCAACGTCGATGGGTTAAGCATTCTGGCGACTTCAACCTGAAGGGGTATGCATTGCTTTTTGATGTACGTGTGGGCCATGACCGATGGCGGCGATGCATGCGTCCAAAAATAGATCCGGAGTGGGGATGGATTACAACGTATGTGAGCACTTGATGTACGAATGCTTCCATGCAATACGCATATCTCACGCAGTGATTGTATATCGGGTGTAGATTCATATGGTAGATTGCATGCATCGTTTGCACCGCTGATAGTAAACACGAGTGTTATTTTGTTTACTATCATTTCATAGATACAAATCAAGGGAGTTAGATTGAGAATCCCAATGACGATATGGTTTGCGGTTTGCATTTCATACGAGTTTTGGTCTATGCCGCTGGTAAAATATCATGCCTGTACCGTAATCATTGTCCACATGCGATCGCTGATCATAAAACATTAGATCACAAATTGAATAGCAGTAGCAATTGCACGGGTACTGTCAACGTGGGCGAAAAAGGTAAGGGCAACCCAAACACAGGTAGAACGGCCTGCGCGGGTCGAGACCTAAATAAACAAAGGGTTCACCCTACGACAGCGCACAGCCGAATCAAAGAGTGCAACGCAAATGGCTTGCGAGAGCCAAACGATGGGCTTATTCTCTGGTGATGTTTTTACGCTCAGGTAAAATGCTCGTCGAATGGAGGGGGGAAACCGCGGTGCATGTGCTAAACAAAACGGCATGCTATAAATCTTGTGCAGCGATCTCGCTCGTGTTTTGACTGAATGGGACGCATAATTCTTTTACATGAGCCAGAATGATCGGCATGCTTGAAAATTTTTCTCAGTCGAAGAAATGAAACCCTTCGATTGTGTGACAAGGACGTGTATGAAAACTCCATGTATCAGAAGCGTTAAAAAGGTCTGATCCTGATCTGGATCGATAAAGCATGTGGGACAGTACACGCCGGCGGGGGGAGGGAAAGAACCCAAGGCGCGAAGGAACCGAAAATGAAGAACATAGAAATAATGCAACGACCCTACTCAAAATCGGTGGGCGGAGCATCGAATTTTATAACGCATTTTTTTTTTGCACCGGACGACGTGCATCCAATCACCTCGATAGCCGGCGCTCAACTGACGTGAGAGAATTTTCGAGTGACTTATAATGGCGCGTGTCCACCATTCGGACCAAGCTAAAAGAATGAGTGACTAGAATTGAGTGAATGAGAATGAGCGACCAATTTGTGTTTTCCAGAGTCGTGAACCTACGCTATCGGACATCGTCGAGCTGTCTCGATGACAGTTTCAAATTTAAACAGTTTTGAACGGGACTGTATTTACAATAACACTATTATTTCATAGCAAAAGGAGAAATAATTAATTGATTTTTTTTAGATAGAAAAACTAAATATACAAACGAGTGCAATGAGCACCACGTAAGTTTTGCGTGTCCACTGCTCGGACCAAACCAGCAAGCCAACTCCATACAAATTTTTGACATTTGATGTGTCAACAGTTGGTCCGATGGGCAACTCATTCGATTAGCCCGATAGGTGGACACGCGCCATTATACAGCAGACTCGAGCGGTGTGAGAGAACCCAAACGTCACATTTGGGCGCCCATATTTTGATAAACATTGGTGGCTCTCCCGGGGGTAGCTCAAAGTCATTCATAATTGTTGACAGTATAGCATAATCCATACGCACGATTCACGTCTGGTTAAAGAAAATGATAAATATTTTCTTTTCGACAAATGATTGTAGACACTTCGTTTTTTTGTTAGGACTAGTATGGTTTTATAGTTCTCAAAACGGTAAGAATCGTTGATATATAAAACAAATGCAGTGAAGAGCATACAGATTTCCTCCCTTTTTTATATGATTTAGCCATTCTAGCCCAAGATGATGGTTTTATGATATCAAAAACATGCCCGTATATCATAAAACGTGTCCAATGGGGAGCTGCAAAGTCCAAAAACGTTACATATCAGTTGAAACCAGTCGCTACTGTCATCATACATCACTCTGCTACCGAAAAATGTACCACTGATACTTCATGTAAAGAAATGGTTCGCAGTATACAGTCCTTTCACCAAACCAAGCACACGTGGAGCGATATTGGATACAAGTAAGTTGATCATCCTTCTTATTCACAACTTCATATATTTTCAATAAAAAACAATACAATAATTTTGGTTAATTGGGCTTTACCCTTTTTGTGAATATGATAGTTTTCTGATTGGTGCGGGTAATGTGTATGAGGGGATTGGCTGGCATAGAACAGGAGCTCACTTGCGAGGACATAATGACAGATCAATAGGAGTAGCATTCATCGGTAACTACAATAATGACCGGCCATCGATTCGAAGCTTAAACAGTCTTGCTCAATTGCTACACTGTGGTGTAGATACAGGAGAACTTAGCAATGATTATCGTTTGTATGGAGCTATTCAATTGCAAACTACCGATAGCCCCGGCGAATGGCTGTATCTAAAACTACAAGAGTTTAACCATTGGCAGCCAAATGTGTGAATATTATGTACATTCCTTTCAATAAAATTCGAACTTCTCAATCTTCAATTCGATTCGATCTTCTTCTGCTTCACGGTCAACAAAATTGTGTGCTTCTCACAAAATCTATTGGCGAGGGGCTTTGAAACGAGTGGAAACGTCAGAAAATCGCTTATCGATGTGCTACTCACCTCGATCCAAGTTGACAGCCACGCGGTTTTTCGGCTTGCGGATAGAACAAAACTTGGCTTGCTTTCGAGTCGAAAATCAAGCCGCAATACAGACGTTCTCGACGATAAAGCTCCTGTCACTTAGGAGTTTTGTAAAAAATAATTACCAAAATAAAAGAGCTTTGCGCGAGCTCATTTTTCTGGCTAATAGAGAAAATAGAGCGGTAAGACAGAGCATTATCCAGTGAGTGCACAACAACAGCGAATAATGAATCTGCATTAGCCAGAAAAATGACCTCGCGTAAAGCTCTTTTATTTTGGTAATTATTTTTTTACAAAGCTCCTAAGTGACAGGAGCTTTGTCCCCGAGTAAGTCTGTATTGTGAGTTGATTTTCGTCTCAAAAGCAAGCCAAGTTTTGTTCTATCCGCAAGCCAAAAAACCGCGTGGCTGTCAACTTGGGTATCGTTTTTGGGTATAAGCTCAATATATACTCTCCCCCCATTTATCGACAGGACCCTGGCAATATGACGTATGGAACGGTTACATATATTAAAAAATGGGTTAGATCAAAGCTGTCTTGTTTACTTTTATTCAACTAGCAAATAAAATTATATGAGTTTCAAAACATAGAAGTCAATAGAAATAAAAGCAATGAAGTTTCTAAATTTTTACTTTATCCTGACTTAATTTCGATGATGCCTATCAGTATTCAAACAGTTGCTTTTTTACAAATCTAGTCTTGTGTCTTCGGGAAAATTTCCATGGCTTTCATGTATTTAAGCCCTTATCACACAGCATTGCTGGTTTGCTAACTGATTGGTTGTTGTTGGAGTAGGAAGGGGAGAAGGGGAGTGGGGATTTATGCAAAATATCAACCCCTCCCCCACCCAACAACCCCATCAAATCAACAACAACCCGTTTTGTAATCCGATTGATGATTGGGGAGAGAGGTTTAAGCAAAATGTAAGCCCTCCACCACCCAACAACCTCCTCTCTTTCAACAACGCAACGCACACAACAACTCTTTACCCTCTTACAATTAAATACATTTTTACCAAAATATATTTTTTGAAAAACTATATTAACGGTGAAATTTGTTCGACAGTATTTAACTTTACCATGTAAACAATACATTTTTGAGCTAATCCATTTGTTTATACATGTCACCAACCATGGGTGACGTATACATGACAGCGCTCAATTTGTTATGGAGCAGTCAAATCATCCGGTGGGTATATATGAAGTTTTTACCCCTATTTTTTTGACAAGCTCAAAAGAACTAATATTTTTTGAAGGCTAAAGTAGCTTATGGCTCAAAGTTTCCTATAACGATAAATTAAAAAAAGCTCCCAAGTTGACAGCAGCTTTATCGCCGAGAACGTCTATGTTACGGCTTGATTTTCGACTCGAAAGCTAGACGAGTTTTGTTATACTCACCAGCCGAAAAACCAAATGTCTGAAATTTTGAGATGACTTTTGAAATGAGATAAAGCTATGGGTTCTATATACATCATGACGTTTCTATATATAGGGTTCTGTAAAAAACAATGTTTGTTTAGTGTGTGGGGAGAGGAGGAGTTAGAGTGTATTTTGCGTTTTTACCATATTAATTTCTAAATTGAACGTATACCTAAACTCAGATAGGAAATCGTAAGAGAAAAGATAACCAAAGAGCGATAAAAAAAGATAACATTAAGGCGTAAACACCTGGGAAATAAAATTGTGAAGCTGCAAAAAGCCCTTAAATTCAGAAAAAACATGTCGCGCAAACAAGCAATTAAATTGCCAAGTAAATGAACTTACGTACTTTAGTTGCTGTTCTTATGAATAACAGAGGTTGAGAAGGGTCATTAAAAAAAGGACAGAAAAATACAAGAGCGCCCAGCAAGCAAAAGTCTACCATCAAACTACGTAAAACCATCTGTAACGAAGAAATGGAAGAAGAACTATAAGACGCAAAATAGCTACGTAAATGCATTTATTTTTAAGCTGTAACTATACATTGGCAAGAGAAAAAGGTTATGTTTGATCGCATATCATTTTATGAAGGATGTGAGTCTGGGTTGAATAACATAATGGTTGTAACTGTATGGCTAGCCTTTTCATATGCTGTCGTGTAAATCGCCAGCTTGATTCGGAGCCTATGATCTTTTGTTCGAACATTTAGCATGCAGTGTCATTTAGCGCTCGGTTCACTGACAACATGTCGTTTTATCTAGTTAACTTAAAAAAAACAGTGGATATATGCATTCGTATCGATATGCGTGTTGTACTACTTTTTGATAGTTGGACGAATGATATTGTACAAAATTTAAAGCAACAGACTACGGACTAGTTGGAATTTAATGGATACTCTTTCGT
Organism: Anopheles nili; assembly: GCF_943737925.1. NCBI lineage: Eukaryota > Metazoa > Arthropoda > Insecta > Diptera > Culicidae > Anopheles > Anopheles nili. Next base: position 13,899,482 of record NC_071293.1, read on the forward strand.
TACAGGCACTCATAAAAAAGTGGAAAATGGATTGTCTATACTGGTGCTTAAGGAGCTATTAATGCAATCCAAAGAATGAATCGTAACATCGTAACAACTTGTGGCGTTTATTCGAATTGAGGTACGTTATTGTACCAGATTTCCCGAAACCAAACTGTATCTGTGACATATCGGGTTGTAATCGATTGTTGATGTAGTCAGTTAATTTATTTGCCTTCTGCTGTATAGCATTGCTGGAGTAATATATTGAACTAGCATTGTAAGAAGCAAAGAAGGCGATATAATCTAATGATCCATCTTTAATCCCGAGCCTACGAGTTTTGTCGTGTTTTCGATTCAATGGTTTGGACACAATAGATGCATAAGTTGATGGGAAGAGAACGTTTAGCACACCATATCGAGCTTTGAAGAAGGTGTTGCTATAAAAGTAAAGTTCCCGATCTTAGGAGAATAGAATTTGAAAGCATAGTTTGCGGCTGTTTTATTGTGACTTCACCACACAACATACGATGTTTATTTTTGATTTCGAAGACTTATGGTGAATTTGACAAACTTTATTGGGATATAGTTGCTGTCTGGATTAGATTAGCGCAATATGGTAGTTTAGCAAAACAGTCCATCAGAAACGGAGTACGGATAGACATTGACGCGTATCATGGTCATAAGTGGGTTGTATGTGTTGATCGTTCATTGGTTTTCGGTAAGCTATGTTTTGTACCGAATGATTTTTGCCCAACATCGTCTTTGATGTTTCAGTTTTGAGCAATGAATTTTCATAGTACCAACCCCTATCTGGTGTTTGTTTAATAAGTAGACGTAAAATAGCTACGCAAATGCATATATTTTTAAGTTGTAACTATACATTGGCAAGAGAAAAAGGTTATGTTTGATCGCTTATCATTTTATGAAGGATGTGAGTCTGGGTTGAATAACATAATGGTTGTAACTGTATGGCTAACCTTTCCATGTGCTGTCGTGTAATCCGCCAGCTTCATTCAGAGTCTATGATCTTTTGTTCGAACATTTAGCATGCAGCGTCATTTAGCGCTCGGTTCACTGACAACATCTCGTTTTATCTAGTAAACTTAAAAAAAACCAGTGGATATTTAAGTTCATTGTGATATCGACGGTGACAACATAAACAGAACAGTGTGTGTTGGGGCCAAATGGGGCAATGTATGCATTCGTATCGATATGCGTGTTGTACTACTTTTTGATAGTTGGACGAATGATATTGTACAAAATATAAAGCAACAGACTACGGACTAGTTGGAATTTAATGGATACTCTTTCGTTACAGGCACTCATAAAAAAGTGGAAAATGGATTGTCTACACTGGTGCTTAAGGAGCTATTAATGCAATCCACAGAATGAATCGTAACATCGTAACAACTTGTGGCGTTTATTCGAATTGAGGTACGTTAGATGTACCAGATTTCCCGAAACCAAACTGTATCTGTGACATTTCGGGTTGTAATCGATTGTTGATGTAGTCAGTTAATTTATTTGCCTTCTGCTGTATAGCATTGTTGGAGTAATATATTGAACTAGCATTGTAAGAAGCAAAGCAGGCGATATAATCTAATGGTTCATCTTTAATCCCGAACCTACGAGTTTTGTCGTGTTTTCGATTCAATGGTTTGGATACAATACATGCATAAGTTGATGGGAAGAGAACGTTTAGCACACCATATCCAGCTTTGAAGTAGGTGTTGCTATAAAAGTAAAGTTCCCGATCTTAGGAGAATAGAATTTGAAAGCATAGTTTGCGGCTGTTTTATTGTGCCTTCACCACACAACATATGATGTTTATTTTTCATTTCGAAGACTTATGGTGAATTTGACAAACTTTATTGGGATATAGTTGCTGTCTGGATTAGATCAGCGCAATATGCTAGTTTAGCAAAACAGTCCATCAGAAACGTAGTACGGATAGACATTGACGCATATTATGTTCATCAGTGGGTTGCATGTGTTGATCGTTCATTGGTTTTCGGTAAGCTATGTTTTGTACCGAATGAGTTTTGCCCAACATCGTCTTTGATGTTTCAGTTTTGAGTAATGAATTTTCATAGTACCGACCCCAATCTGGCGTTTGCTTAATAAGTAGACGTAAAATAGCTACGCAAATGCATATATTTTTAAGTTGTAACTATACATTGGCAAGAGAAAAAGGTTATGTTTGATCGCATATCATTTTATGAAGGATGTGAGTCTGGGTTGAATAACATAATGGTTGTAACTGTATGGCTAGCCTTTTCATATGCTGTCGTGTAAATCGCCAGCTTGATTCGGAGCCTATGATCTTTTGTTCGAACATTTAGCATGCAGTGTCATTTAGCGATCGGTTCACTGACAACATGTCGTTTTATCTAGTTAACTTAAAAAAAACAGTGGATATATGCATTCGTATCGATATGCGTGTTGTACTACTTTTTGATAGTTGGACGAATGATATTGTACAAAATATAAAGCAACAGACTACGGACTAGTTGGAATTTAATGGATACTCTTTCGTTACAGGCACTCATAAAAAAGTGGAAAATGGATTGTCTATACTGGTGCTTAAGGAGCTATTAATGCAATCCACAGAATGAATCGTAACATCGTAACAACTTGTGGCGTTTATTCGAATTGAGGTACGTTAGATGTACCAGATTTCCCGAAACCAAACTGTATCTGTGACATTTCGGGTTGTAATCGATTGTTGATGTAGTCAGTTAATTTATTTGCCTTCTGCTGTATAGCATTGTTGGAGTAATATATTGAACTAGCATTGTAAGAAGCAAAGAAGGCGATATAATCTAATGGTCCATCTTTAATCCCGAGCCTACGAGTTTTGTCGTGTTTTCGATTCAATGGTTTGGACACAATAGATGCATAAGTTGATGGGAAGAGAACGTTTAGCACACCATATCCAGCTTTGAAGTAGGTGTTGCTATAAAAGTAAAGTTCCCGGTCTTAGGCGAATAGAATTTGAAAGCATAGTTTGCGGCTGTTTTATTGTGACTTCACCACACAACATATGATGTTTATTTTATATTTCGAAGACTTATGGTGAATTTGACAAACTTTATTGGGATATAGTTGCTGTCTGGATTAGATCAGCGCAATATGCTAGTTTAGCAAAACAGTCCATCAGAAACGTAGTACGGATAGACATTGACGCATATTATGTTCATCAGTGGGTTGCATGTGTTGATCGTTCATTGGTTTTCGGTAAGCTATGTTTTGTACCGAATGAGTTTTGCCCAACATCGTCTTTGATGTTTCAGTTTTGAGTAATGAATTTTCATAGTACCGACCCCAATCTGGCGTTTGCTTAATAAGTAGACGTAAAATAGCTACGCAAATGCATATATTTTTAAGTTGTAACTATACATTGGCAAGAGAAAAAGGTTATGTTTGATCGCTTATCATTTTATGAAGGATGTGAGTCTGGGTTGAATAACATAATGGTTGTAACTGTATGGCTAACCTTTCCATGTGCTGTCGTGTAATCCGCCAGCTTCATTCAAAGTCTATGATCTTTTGTTCGAACATTTAGCATGCAGTGTCATTTAGCGCTCGGTTCACTGACAACATCTCGTTTTATCTAGTAAACTTAAAAAAAACCAGTGGATATTTAAGTTCATTGTGATATCGACGGTGACAACATAAACAGAACAGTGTGTGTTGGGGCCAAATGGGGCAATGTATGCATTCGTATCGATATGCGTGTTGTACTACTTTTTGATAGTTGGACGAATGATATTGTACAAAATATAAAGCAACAGACTACGGACTAGTTGGAATTTAATGGATACTCTTTCGTTACAGGCACTCATAAAAAAGTGGAAAATGGATTGTCTACACTGGTGCTTAAGGAGCTATTAATGCAATCCACAGAATGAATCGTAACATCGTAACAACTTGTGGCGTTTATTCGAATTGAGGTACGTTAGATGTACCAGATTTCCCGAAACCAAACTGTATCTGTGACATTTCGGGTTGTAATCGATTGTTGATGTAGTCAGTTAATTATTTGCCTTCTGCTGTATAGCATTGCTGGAGTAATATATTGAACTAGCATTGTAAGAAGCAAAGCAGGCGATATAATCTAATGGTTCATCTTTAATCCCGAACCTACGAGTTTTGTCGTGTTTTCGATTCAATGGTTTGGATACAATACATGCATAAGTTGATGGGAAGAGAACGTTTAGCACACCATATCCAGCTTTGAAGTAGGTGTTGCTATAAAAGTAAAGTTCCCGATCTTAGGAGAATAGAATTTGAAAGCATAGTTTGCGGCTGTTTTATTGTGCCTTCACCACACAACATATGATGTTTATTTTTCATTTCGAAGACTTATGGTGAATTTGACAAACTTTATTGGGATATAGTTGCTGTCTGGATTAGATCAGCGCAATATGCTAGTTTAGCAAAACAGTCCATCAGAAACGTAGTACGGATAGACATTGACGCATATTATGTTCATCAGTGGGTTGCATGTGTTGATCGTTCATTGGTTTTCGATAAGCTATGTTTTGTACCGAATGAGTTTTGCCCAACATCGTCTTTGATGTTTCAGTTTTGAGTAATGAATTTTCATAGTACCGACCCCAATCTGGCGTTTGCTTAATAAGTAGACGTAAAATAGCTACGCAAATGCATATATTTTTAAGTTGTAACTATACATTGGCAAGAGAAAAAGGTTACGTTTGATCGCATATCATTTTATGAAGGATGTGAGTCTGGGTTGAATAACATAATGGTTGTAACTGTATGGCTAGCCTTTTCATATGCTGTCGTGTAAATCGCCAGCTTGATCAAATCGCCAGTGTCATTTAGCGCTCGGTTCACTGACAACATGTCGTTTTATCTAGTTAACTTAAAAAAAAACAGTGGATATATGCATTCGTATCGATATGCGTGTTGTACTACTTTTTGATAGTTGGATGAATGATATTGTACAAAATATAAAGCAACAGACTACGGACTAGTTGGAATTTAATGGATACTCTTTCGTTACAGGCACTCATAAAAAAGTTGAAAATGGATTGTCTATACTGGTGCTTAAGGAGCTATTAATGCAATCCAAAGAATGAATCATAACATCGTAACAACTTGTGGCGTTTATTCGAATTGAGGTACGTTATTGTACCAGATTTCCCGAAACCAAACTGTATCTGTGACATATCGGGTTGTAATCGATTGTTGATGTAGTCAGTTAATTTATTTGCCTTCTGCTGTATAGCATTGCTGGAGTAATATATTGAACTAGCATTGTAAGAAGCAAAGAAGGCGATATAATCTAATGGTCCATCTTTAATCCCGAGCCTACGAGTTTTGTCGTGTTTTCGATTCAATGGTTTGGACACAATAGATGCATAAGTTGATGGGAAGAGAACGTTTAGCACACCATATCGAGCTTTGAAGAAGGTGTTGCTATAAAAGTAAAGTTCCCGATCTTAGGAGAATAGAATTTGAAAGCATAGTTTGCGGCTGTTTTATTGTGATTTCACCACACAACATACGATGTTTATTTTTCATTTCGAAGACTTATGGTGAATTTGACAAACTTTATTGGGATATAGTTGCTGTCTGGATTAGATCAGCGCAATATGCTAGTTTAGCAAAACAGTCCATCAGAAACGTAGTACGGATAGACATTGACGCATATTATGTTCATCAGTGGGTTGCATGTGTTGATCGTTCATTGGTTTTCGGTAAGCTATGTTTTGTACCGAATGAGTTTTGCCCAACATCGTCTTTGATGTTTCAGTTTTGAGTAATGAATTTTCATAGTATCGACCCCAATCTGGCGTTTGCTTAATAAGTAGACGTAAAATAGCTACGCAAATGCATATATTTTTAAGTTGTAACTATACATTGGCAAGAGAAAAAGGTTATGTTTGATCGCATATCATTTTATGAAGGATGTGAGTCTGGGTTGAATAACATAATGGTTGTAACTGTATGGCTAGCCTTTTCATATGCTGTCGTGTAAATCGCCAGCTTGATTCGGAGCCTATGATCTTTTGTTCGAACATTTAGCATGCAGTGTCATTTAGCGCTCGGTTCACTGACAACATGTCGTTTTATCTAGTTAACTTAAAAAAAACAGTGGATATATGCATTCGTATCGATATGCGTGTTGTACTACTTTTTGATAGTTGGACGAATGATATTGTACAAAATTTAAAGCAACAGACTACGGACTAGTTGGAATTTAATGGATACTCTTTCGTTACAGGCACTCATAAAAAAGTGGAAAATGGATTGTCTATACTGGTGCTTAAGGAGCTATTAATGCAATCCAAAGAATGAATCGTAACATCGTAACAACTTGTGGCGTTTATTCGAATTGAGGTACGTTATTGTACCAGATTTCCCGAAACCAAACTGTATCTGTGACATATCGGGTTGTAATCGATTGTTGATGTAGTCAGTTAATTTATTTGCCTTCTGCTGTATAGCATTGCTGGAGTAATATATTGAACTAGCATTGTAAGAAGCAAAGAAGGCGATATAATCTAATGATCCATCTTTAATCCCGAGCCTACGAGTTTTGTCGTGTTTTCGATTCAATGGTTTGGACACAATAGATGCATAAGTTGATGGGAAGAGAACGTTTAGCACACCATATCGAGCTTTGAAGAAGGTGTTGCTATAAAAGTAAAGTTCCCGATCTTAGGAGAATAGAATTTGAAAGCATAGTTTGCGGCTGTTTTATTGTGACTTCACCACACAACATACGATGTTTATTTTTGATTTCGAAGACTTATGGTGAATTTGACAAACTTTATTGGGATATAGTTGCTGTCTGGATTAGATTAGCGCAATATGGTAGTTTAGCAAAACAGTCCATCAGAAACGGAGTACGGATAGACATTGACGCGTATCATGGTCATAAGTGGGTTGTATGTGTTGATCGTTCATTGGTTTTCGGTAAGCTATGTTTTGTACCGAATGATTTTTGCCCAACATCGTCTTTGATGTTTCAGTTTTGAGCAATGAATTTTCATAGTACCAACCCCTATCTGGTGTTTGTTTAATAAGTAGACGTAAAATAGCTACGCAAATGCATATATTTTTAAGTTGTAACTATACATTGGCAAGAGAAAAAGGTTATGTTTGATCGCTTATCATTTTATGAAGGATGTGAGTCTGGGTTGAATAACATAATGGTTGTAACTGTATGGCTAACCTTTCCATGTGCTGTCGTGTAATCCGCCAGCTTCATTCAGAGTCTATGATCTTTTGTTCGAACATTTAGCATGCAGCGTCATTTAGCGCTCGGTTCACTGACAACATCTCGTTTTATCTAGTAAACTTAAAAAAAACCAGTGGATATTTAAGTTCATTGTGATATCGACGGTGACAACATAAACAGAACAGTGTGTGTTGGGGCCAAATGGGGCAATGTATGCATTCGTATCGATATGCGTGTTGTACTACTTTTTGATAGTTGGACGAATGATATTGTACAAAATATAAAGCAACAGACTACGGACTAGTTGGAATTTAATGGATACTCTTTCGTTACAGGCACTCATAAAAAAGTGGAAAATGGATTGTCTACACTGGTGCTTAAGGAGCTATTAATGCAATCCACAGAATGAATCGTAACATCGTAACAACTTGTGGCGTTTATTCGAATTGAGGTACGTTAGATGTACCAGATTTCCCGAAACCAAACTGTATCTGTGACATTTCGGGTTGTAATCGATTGTTGATGTAGTCAGTTAATTTATTTGCCTTCTGCTGTATAGCATTGTTGGAGTAATATATTGAACTAGCATTGTAAGAAGCAAAGCAGGCGATATAATCTAATGGTTCATCTTTAATCCCGAACCTACGAGTTTTGTCGTGTTTTCGATTCAATGGTTTGGATACAATACATGCATAAGTTGATGGGAAGAGAACGTTTAGCACACCATATCCAGCTTTGAAGTAGGTGTTGCTATAAAAGTAAAGTTCCCGATCTTAGGAGAATAGAATTTGAAAGCATAGTTTGCGGCTGTTTTATTGTGCCTTCACCACACAACATATGATGTTTATTTTTCATTTCGAAGACTTATGGTGAATTTGACAAACTTTATTGGGATATAGTTGCTGTCTGGATTAGATCAGCGCAATATGCTAGTTTAGCAAAACAGTCCATCAGAAACGTAGTACGGATAGACATTGACGCATATTATGTTCATCAGTGGGTTGCATGTGTTGATCGTTCATTGGTTTTCGGTAAGCTATGTTTTGTACCGAATGAGTTTTGCCCAACATCGTCTTTGATGTTTCAGTTTTGAGTAATGAATTTTCATAGTACCGACCCCAATCTGGCGTTTGCTTAATAAGTAGACGTAAAATAGCTACGCAAATGCATATATTTTTAAGTTGTAACTATACATTGGCAAGAGAAAAAGGTTACGTTTGATCGCATATCATTTTATGAAGGATGTGAGTCTGGGTTGAATAACATAATGGTTGTAACTGTATGGCTAGCCTTTTCATATGCTGTCGTGTAAATCGCCAGCTTGATTCGGAGCCTATGATCTTTTGTTCGAACATTTAGCATGCAGTGTCATTTAGCGATCGGTTCACTGACAACATGTCGTTTTATCTAGTTAACTTAAAAAAAACAGTGGATATATGCATTCGTATCGATATGCGTGTTGTACTACTTTTTGATAGTTGGACGAATGATATTGTACAAAATATAAAGCAACAGACTACGGACTAGTTGGAATTTAATGGATACTCTTTCGTTACAGGCACTCATAAAAAAGTGGAAAATGGATTGTCTATACTGGTGCTTAAGGAGCTATTAATGCAATCCACAGAATGAATCGTAACATCGTAACAACTTGTGGCGTTTATTCGAATTGAGGTACGTTAGATGTACCAGATTTCCCGAAACCAAACTGTATCTGTGACATTTCGGGTTGTAATCGATTGTTGATGTAGTCAGTTAATTTATTTGCCTTCTGCTGTATAGCATTGTTGGAGTAATATATTGAACTAGCATTGTAAGAAGCAAAGAAGGCGATATAATCTAATGGTCCATCTTTAATCCCGAGCCTACGAGTTTTGTCGTGTTTTCGATTCAATGGTTTGGACACAATAGATGCATAAGTTGATGGGAAGAGAACGTTTAGCACACCATATCCAGCTTTGAAGTAGGTGTTGCTATAAAAGTAAAGTTCCCGATCTTAGGAGAATAGAATTTGAAAGCATAGTTTGCGGCTGTTTTATTGTGACTTCACCACACAACATATGATGTTTATTTTATATTTCGAAGACTTATGGTGAATTTGACAAACTTTATTGGGATATAGTTGCTGTCTGGATTAGATCAGCGCAATATGCTAGTTTAGCAAAACAGTCCATCAGAAACGTAGTACGGATAGACATTGACGCATATTATGTTCATCAGTGGGTTGCATGTGTTGATCGTTCATTGGTTTTCGGTAAGCTATGTTTTGTACCGAATGAGTTTTGCCCAACATCGTCTTTGATGTTTCAGTTTTGAGTAATGAATTTTCATAGTACCGACCCCAATCTGGCGTTTGCTTAATAAGTAGACGTAAAATAGCTACGCAAATGCATATATTTTTAAGTTGTAACTATACATTGGCAAGAGAAAAAGGTTATGTTTGATCGCTTATCATTTTATGAAGGATGTGAGTCTGGGTTGAATAACATAATGGTTGTAACTGTATGGCTAACCTTTCCATGTGCTGTCGTGTAATCCGCCAGCTTCATTCAAAGTCTATGATCTTTTGTTCGAACATTTAGCATGCAGTGTCATTTAGCGCTCGGTTCACTGACAACATCTCGTTTTATCTAGTAAACTTAAAAAAAACCAGTGGATATTTAAGTTCATTGTGATATCGACGGTGACAACATAAACAGAACAGTGTGTGTTGGGGCCAAATGGGGCAATGTATGCATTCGTATCGATATGCGTGTTGTACTACTTTTTGATAGTTGGACGAATGATATTGTACAAAATATAAAGCAACAGACTACGGACTAGTTGGAATTTAATGGATACTCTTTCGTTACAGGCACTCATAAAAAAGTGGAAAATGGATTGTCTACACTGGTGCTTAAGGAGCTATTAATGCAATCCACAGAATGAATCGTAACATCGTAACAACTTGTGGCGTTTATTCGAATTGAGGTACGTTAGATGTACCAGATTTCCCGAAACCAAACTGTATCTGTGACATTTCGGGTTGTAATCGATTGTTGATGTAGTCAGTTAATTATTTGCCTTCTGCTGTATAGCATTGCTGGAGTAATATATTGAACTAGCATTGTAAGAAGCAAAGCAGGCGATATAATCTAATGGTTCATCTTTAATCCCGAACCTACGAGTTTTGTCGTGTTTTCGATTCAATGGTTTGGATACAATACATGCATAAGTTGATGGGAAGAGAACGTTTAGCACACCATATCCAGCTTTGAAGTAGGTGTTGCTATAAAAGTAAAGTTCCCGATCTTAGGAGAATAGAATTTGAAAGCATAGTTTGCGGCTGTTTTATTGTGCCTTCACCACACAACATATGATGTTTATTTTTCATTTCGAAGACTTATGGTGAATTTGACAAACTTTATTGGGATATAGTTGCTGTCTGGATTAGATCAGCGCAATATGCTAGTTTAGCAAAACAGTCCATCAGAAACGTAGTACGGATAGACATTGACGCATATTATGTTCATCAGTGGGTTGCATGTGTTGATCGTTCATTGGTTTTCGATAAGCTATGTTTTGTACCGAATGAGTTTTGCCCAACATCGTCTTTGATGTTTCAGTTTTGAGTAATGAATTTTCATAGTACCGACCCCAATCTGGCGTTTGCTTAATAAGTAGACGTAAAATAGCTACGCAAATGCATATATTTTTAAGTTGTAACTATACATTGGCAAGAGAAAAAGGTTACGTTTGATCGCATATCATTTTATGAAGGATGTGAGTCTGGGTTGAATAACATAATGGTTGTAACTGTATGGCTAGCCTTTTCATATGCTGTCGTGTAAATCGCCAGCTTGATCAAATCGCCAGTGTCATTTAGCGCTCGGTTCACTGACAACATGTCGTTTTATCTAGTTAACTTAAAAAAAAACAGTGGATATATGCATTCGTATCGATATGCGTGTTGTACTACTTTTTGATAGTTGGATGAATGATATTGTACAAAATATAAAGCAACAGACTACGGACTAGTTGGAATTTAATGGATACTCTTTCGTTACAGGCACTCATAAAAAAGTTGAAAATGGATTGTCTATACTGGTGCTTAAGGAGCTATTAATGCAATCCAAAGAATGAATCATAACATCGTAACAACTTGTGGCGTTTATTCGAATTGAGGTACGTTATTGTACCAGATTTCCCGAAACCAAACTGTATCTGTGACATATCGGGTTGTAATCGATTGTTGATGTAGTCAGTTAATTTATTTGCCTTCTGCTGTATAGCATTGCTGGAGTAATATATTGAACTAGCATTGTAAGAAGCAAAGAAGGCGATATAATCTAATGGTCCATCTTTAATCCCGAGCCTACGAGTTTTGTCGTGTTTTCGATTCAATGGTTTGGACACAATAGATGCATAAGTTGATGGGAAGAGAACGTTTAGCACACCATATCGAGCTTTGAAGAAGGTGTTGCTATAAAAGTAAAGTTCCCGATCTTAGGAGAATAGAATTTGAAAGCATAGTTTGCGGCTGTTTTATTGTGATTTCACCACACAACATACGATGTTTATTTTTCATTTCGAAGACTTATGGTGAATTTGACAAACTTTATTGGGATATAGTTGCTGTCTGGATTAGATCAGCGCAATATGCTAGTTTAGCAAAACAGTCCATCAGAAACGTAGTACGGATAGACATTGACGCATATTATGTTCATCAGTGGGTTGCATGTGTTGATCGTTCATTGGTTTTCGGTAAGCTATGTTTTGTACCGAATGAGTTTTGCCCAACATCGTCTTTGATGTTTCAGTTTTGAGTAATGAATTTTCATAGTATCGACCCCAATCTGGCGTTTGCTTAATAAGTAGACGTAAAATAGCTACGCAAATGCATATATTTTTAAGTTGTAACTATACATTGGCAAGAGAAAAAGGTTACGTTTGATCGCATATCATTTTATGAAGGATGTGAGTCTGGGTTGAATAACATAATGGTTGTAACTGTATGGCTAGCCTTTTCATATGCTGTCGTGTAAATCGCCAGCTTGATTCGGAGCCTATGATCTTTTGTTCGAACATTTAGCATGCAGTGTCATTTAGCGCTCGGTTCACTGACAACATGTCGTTTTATCTAGTTAACTTAAAAAAAACAGTGGATATATGCATTCGTATCGATATGCGTGTTGTACTACTTTTTGATAGTTGGACGAATGATATTGTACAAAATATAAAGCAACAGACTACGGACTAGTTGGAATTTAATGGATACTCTTTCGTTACAGGCACTCATAAAAAAGTGGAAAATGGATTGTCTATACTGGTGCTTAAGGAGCTATTAATGCAATCCAAAGAATGAATCGTAACATCGTAACAACTTGTGGCGTTTATTCGAATTGAGGTACGTTATTGTACGAGATTTCCCGAAACCAAACTGTATCTGTGACATATCGGGTTGTAATCGATTGTTGATGTAGTCAGTTAATTTATTTGCCTTCTGCTGTATAGCATTGCTGGAGTAATATATTGAACTAGCATTGTAAGAAGCAAAGAAGGCGATATAATCTAATGGTCCATCTTTAATCCCGAGCCTACGAGTTTTGTCGTGTTTTCGATTCAATGGTTTGGACACAATAGATGCATAAGTTGATGGGAAGAGAACGTTTAGCACACCATATCGAGCTTTGAAGAAGGTGTTGCTATAAAAGTAAAGTTCTCGATCTTAGGAGAATAGAATTTGAAAGCATAGTTTGCGGCTGTTTTATTGTGACTTCACCACACAACATACGATGTTTATTTTTGATTTCGAAGACTTATGGTGAATTTGACAAACTTTATTGGGATATAGTTGCTGTCTGGATTAGATTAGCGCAATATGGTAGTTTAGCAAAACAGTCCATCAGAAACGGAGTACGGATAGACATTGACGCGTATCATGGTCATAAGTGGGTTGTATGTGTTGATCGTTCATTGGTTTTCGGTAAGCTATGTTTTGTACCGAATGAGTTTTGTCCAACATCGTCTTTGATGTTTCAGTTTTGAGTAATGAATTTTCATAGTACCGACCCCAATCTGGCGTTTGCTTAATAAGTAGACGTAAAATAGCTACGCAAATGCATATATTTTTAAGTTGTAACTATACATTGGCAAGAGAAAAAGGTTATGTTTGATCGCATATCATTTTATGAAGGATGTGAGTCTGGGTTGAATAACATAATGGTTGTAACTGTATGGCTAGCCTTTTCATATGCTGTCGTGTAAATCGCCAGCTTGATTCGGAGCCTATGATCTTTTGTTCGAACATTTAGCATGCAGTGTCATTTAGCGATCGGTTCACTGACAACATGTCGTTTTATCTAGTTAACTTAAAAAAAACAGTGGATATATGCATTCGTATCGATATGCGTGTTGTACTACTTTTTGATAGTTGGACGAATGATATTGTACAAAATATAAAGCAACAGACTACGGACTAGTTGGAATTTAATGGATACTCTTTCGTTACAGGCACTCATAAAAAAGTGGAAAATGGATTGTCTATACTGGTGCTTAAGGAGCTATTAATGCAATCCAAAGAATGAATCGTAACATCGTAACAACTTGTGGCGTTTATTCGAATTGAGGTACGTTATTGTACGAGATTTCCCGAAACCAAACTGTATCTGTGACATATCGGGTTGTAATCGATTGTTGATGTAGTCAGTTAATTTATTTGCCTTCTGCTGTATAGCATTGCTGGAGTAATATATTGAACTAGCATTGTAAGAAGCAAAGAAGGCGATATAATCTAATGATCCATCTTTAATCCCGAGCCTACGAGTTTTGTCGTGTTTTCGATTCAATGGTTTGGACACAATAGATGCATAAGTTGATGGGAAGAGAACGTTTAGCACACCATATCGAGCTTTGAAGAAGGTGTTGCTATAAAAGTAAAGTTCCCGATCTTAGGAGAATAGAATTTGAAAGCATAGTTTGCGGCTGTTTTATTGTGACTTCACCACACAACATACGATGTTTATTTTTGATTTCGAAGACTTATGGTGAATTTGACAAACTTTATTGGGATATAGTTGCTGTCTGGATTAGATTAGCGCAATATGGTAGTTTAGCAAAACAGTCCATCAGAAACGGAGTACGGATAGACATTGACGCGTATCATGGTCATAAGTGGGTTGTATGTGTTGATCGTTCATTGGTTTTCGGTAAGCTATGTTTTGTACCGAATGATTTTTGCCCAACATCGTCTTTGATGTTTCAGTTTTGAGCAATGAATTTTCATAGTACCAACCCCTATCTGGTGTTTGTTTAATAAGTAGACGTAAAATAGCTACGCAAATGCATATATTTTTAAGTTGTAACTATACATTGGCAAGAGAAAAAGGTTATGTTTGATCGCTTATCATTTTATGAAGGATGTGAGTCTGGGTTGAATAACATAATGGTTGTAACTGTATGGCTAACCTTTCCATGTGCTGTCGTGTAATCCGCCAGCTTCATTCAGAGTCTATGATCTTTTGTTCGAACATTTAGCATGCAGCGTCATTTAGCGCTCGGTTCACTGACAACATCTCGTTTTATCTAGTAAACTTAAAAAAAACCAGTGGATATTTAAGTTCATTGTGATATCGACGGTGACAACATAAACAGAACAGTGTGTGTTGGGGCCAAATGGGGCAATGTATGCATTCGTATCGATATGCGTGTTGTACTACTTTTTGATAGTTGGACGAATGATATTGTACAAAATATAAAGCAACAGACTACGGACTAGTTGGAATTTAATGGATACTCTTTCGTTACAGGCACTCATAAAAAAGTGGAAAATGGATTGTCTACACTGGTGCTTAAGGAGCTATTAATGCAATCCACAGAATGAATCGTAACATCGTAACAACTTGTGGCGTTTATTCGAATTGAGGTACGTTAGATGTACCAGATTTCCCGAAACCAAACTGTATCTGTGACATTTCGGGTTGTAATCGATTGTTGATGTAGTCAGTTAATTTATTTGCCTTCTGCTGTATAGCATTGTTGGAGTAATATATTGAACTAGCATTGTAAGAAGCAAAGCAGGCGATATAATCTAATGGTTCATCTTTAATCCCGAACCTACGAGTTTTGTCGTGTTTTCGATTCAATGGTTTGGATACAATACATGCATAAGTTGATGGGAAGAGAACGTTTAGCACACCATATCCAGCTTTGAAGTAGGTGTTGCTATAAAAGTAAAGTTCCCGATCTTAGGAGAATAGAATTTGAAAGCATAGTTTGCGGCTGTTTTATTGTGCCTTCACCACACAACATATGATGTTTATTTTTCATTTCGAAGACTTATGGTGAATTTGACAAACTTTATTGGGATATAGTTGCTGTCTGGATTAGATCAGCGCAATATGCTAGTTTAGCAAAACAGTCCATCAGAAACGTAGTACGGATAGACATTGACGCATATTATGTTCATCAGTGGGTTGCATGTGTTGATCGTTCATTGGTTTTCGGTAAGCTATGTTTTGTACCGAATGAGTTTTGCCCAACATCGTCTTTGATGTTTCAGTTTTGAGTAATGAATTTTCATAGTACCGACCCCAATCTGGCGTTTGCTTAATAAGTAGACGTAAAATAGCTACGCAAATGCATATATTTTTAAGTTGTAACTATACATTGGCAAGAGAAAAAGGTTATGTTTGATCGCATATCATTTTATGAAGGATGTGAGTCTGGGTTGAATAACATAATGGTTGTAACTGTATGGCTAGCCTTTTCATATGCTGTCGTGTAAATCGCCAGCTTGATTCGGAGCCTATGATCTTTTGTTCGAACATTTAGCATGCAGTGTCATTTAGCGATCGGTTCACTGACAACATGTCGTTTTATCTAGTTAACTTAAAAAAAACAGTGGATATATGCATTCGTATCGATATGCGTGTTGTACTACTTTTTGATAGTTGGACGAATGATATTGTACAAAATATAAAGCAACAGACTACGGACTAGTTGGAATTTAATGGATACTCTTTCGTTACAGGCACTCATAAAAAAGTGGAAAATGGATTGTCTATACTGGTGCTTAAGGAGCTATTAATGCAATCCACAGAATGAATCGTAACATCGTAACAACTTGTGGCGTTTATTCGAATTGAGGTACGTTAGATGTACCAGATTTCCCGAAACCAAACTGTATCTGTGACATTTCGGGTTGTAATCGATTGTTGATGTAGTCAGTTAATTTATTTGCCTTCTGCTGTATAGCATTGTTGGAGTAATATATTGAACTAGCATTGTAAGAAGCAAAGAAGGCGATATAATCTAATGGTCCATCTTTAATCCCGAGCCTACGAGTTTTGTCGTGTTTTCGATTCAATGGTTTGGACACAATAGATGCATAAGTTGATGGGAAGAGAACGTTTAGCACACCATATCCAGCTTTGAAGTAGGTGTTGCTATAAAAGTAAAGTTCCCGATCTTAGGAGAATAGAATTTGAAAGCATAGTTTGCGGCTGTTTTATTGTGACTTCACCACACAACATATGATGTTTATTTTATATTTCGAAGACTTATGGTGAATTTGACAAACTTTATTGGGATATAGTTGCTGTCTGGATTAGATCAGCGCAATATGCTAGTTTAGCAAAACAGTCCATCAGAAACGTAGTACGGATAGACATTGACGCATATTATGTTCATCAGTGGGTTGCATGTGTTGATCGTTCATTGGTTTTCGGTAAGCTATGTTTTGTACCGAATGAGTTTTGCCCAACATCGTCTTTGATGTTTCAGTTTTGAGTAATGAATTTTCATAGTACCGACCCCAATCTGGCGTTTGCTTAATAAGTAGACGTAAAATAGCTACGCAAATGCATATATTTTTAAGTTGTAACTATACATTGGCAAGAGAAAAAGGTTATGTTTGATCGCTTATCATTTTATGAAGGATGTGAGTCTGGGTTGAATAACATAATGGTTGTAACTGTATGGCTAACCTTTCCATGTGCTGTCGTGTAATCCGCCAGCTTCATTCAAAGTCTATGATCTTTTGTTCGAACATTTAGCATGCAGTGTCATTTAGCGCTCGGTTCACTGACAACATCTCGTTTTATCTAGTAAACTTAAAAAAAACCAGTGGATATTTAAGTTCATTGTGATATCGACGGTGACAACATAAACAGAACAGTGTGTGTTGGGGCCAAATGGGGCAATGTATGCATTCGTATCGATATGCGTGTTGTACTACTTTTTGATAGTTGGACGAATGATATTGTACAAAATATAAAGCAACAGACTACGGACTAGTTGGAATTTAATGGATACTCTTTCGTTACAGGCACTCATAAAAAAGTGGAAAATGGATTGTCTACACTGGTGCTTAAGGAGCTATTAATGCAATCCACAGAATGAATCGTAACATCGTAACAACTTGTGGCGTTTATTCGAATTGAGGTACGTTAGATGTACCAGATTTCCCGAAACCAAACTGTATCTGTGACATTTCGGGTTGTAATCGATTGTTGATGTAGTCAGTTAATTATTTGCCTTCTGCTGTATAGCATTGCTGGAGTAATATATTGAACTAGCATTGTAAGAAGCAAAGCAGGCGATATAATCTAATGGTTCATCTTTAATCCCGAACCTACGAGTTTTGTCGTGTTTTCGATTCAATGGTTTGGATACAATACATGCATAAGTTGATGGGAAGAGAACGTTTAGCACACCATATCCAGCTTTGAAGTAGGTGTTGCTATAAAAGTAAAGTTCCCGATCTTAGGAGAATAGAATTTGAAAGCATAGTTTGCGGCTGTTTTATTGTGCCTTCACCACACAACATATGATGTTTATTTTTCATTTCGAAGACTTATGGTGAATTTGACAAACTTTATTGGGATATAGTTGCTGTCTGGATTAGATCAGCGCAATATGCTAGTTTAGCAAAACAGTCCATCAGAAACGTAGTACGGATAGACATTGACGCATATTATGTTCATCAGTGGGTTGCATGTGTTGATCGTTCATTGGTTTTCGATAAGCTATGTTTTGTACCGAATGAGTTTTGCCCAACATCGTCTTTGATGTTTCAGTTTTGAGTAATGAATTTTCATAGTACCGACCCCAATCTGGCGTTTGCTTAATAAGTAGACGTAAAATAGCTACGCAAATGCATATATTTTTAAGTTGTAACTATACATTGGCAAGAGAAAAAGGTTACGTTTGATCGCATATCATTTTATGAAGGATGTGAGTCTGGGTTGAATAACATAATGGTTGTAACTGTATGGCTAGCCTTTTCATATGCTGTCGTGTAAATCGCCAGCTTGATCAAATCGCCAGTGTCATTTAGCGCTCGGTTCACTGACAACATGTCGTTTTATCTAGTTAACTTAAAAAAAAACAGTGGATATATGCATTCGTATCGATATGCGTGTTGTACTACTTTTTGATAGTTGGATGAATGATATTGTACAAAATATAAAGCAACAGACTACGGACTAGTTGGAATTTAATGGATACTCTTTCGTTACAGGCACTCATAAAAAAGTTGAAAATGGATTGTCTATACTGGTGCTTAAGGAGCTATTAATGCAATCCAAAGAATGAATCATAACATCGTAACAACTTGTGGCGTTTATTCGAATTGAGGTACGTTAGATGTACCAGATTTCCCGAAACCAAACTGTATCTGTGACATTTCGGGTTGTAATCGATTGTTGATGTAGTCAGTTAATTTATTTGCCTTCTGCTGTATAGCATTGCTGGAGTAATATATTGAACTAGCATTGTAAGAAGCAAAGAAGGCGATATAATCTAATGATCCATCTTTAATCCCGAGCCTACGAGTTTTGTCGTGTTTTCGATTCAATGGTTTGGACACAATAGATGCATAAGTTGATGGGAAGAGAACGTTTAGCACACCATATCGAGCTTTGAAGAAGGTGTTGCTATAAAAGTAAAGTTCCCGATCTTAGGAGAATAGAATTTGAAAGCATAGTTTGCGGCTGTTTTATTGTGACTTCACCACACAACATACGATGTTTATTTTTGATTTCGAAGACTTATGGTGAATTTGACAAACTTTATTGGGATATAGTTGCTGTCTGGATTAGATTAGCGCAATATGGTAGTTTAGCAAAACAGTCCATCAGAAACGGAGTACGGATAGACATTGACGCGTATCATGGTCATAAGTGGGTTGTATGTGTTGATCGTTCATTGGTTTTCGGTAAGCTATGTTTTGTACCGAATGATTTTTGCCCAACATCGTCTTTGATGTTTCAGTTTTGAGCAATGAATTTTCATAGTACCAACCCCTATCTGGTGTTTGTTTAATAAGTAGACGTAAAATAGCTACGCAAATGCATATATTTTTAAGTTGTAACTATACATTGGCAAGAGAAAAAGGTTATGTTTGATCGCTTATCATTTTATGAAGGATGTGAGTCTGGGTTGAATAACATAATGGTTGTAACTGTATGGCTAACCTTTCCATGTGCTGTCGTGTAATCCGCCAGCTTCATTCAGAGTCTATGATCTTTTGTTCGAACATTTAGCATGCAGCGTCATTTAGCGCTCGGTTCACTGACAACATCTCGTTTTATCTAGTAAACTTAAAAAAAACCAGTGGATATTTAAGTTCATTGTGATATCGACGGTGACAACATAAACAGAACAGTGTGTGTTGGGGCCAAATGGGGCAATGTATGCATTCGTATCGATATGCGTGTTGTACTACTTTTTGATAGTTGGACGAATGATATTGTACAAAATATAAAGCAACAGACTACGGACTAGTTGGAATTTAATGGATACTCTTTCGTTACAGGCACTCATAAAAAAGTGGAAAATGGATTGTCTACACTGGTGCTTAAGGAGCTATTAATGCAATCCACAGAATGAATCGTAACATCGTAACAACTTGTGGCGTTTATTCGAATTGAGGTACGTTAGATGTACCAGATTTCCCGAAACCAAACTGTATCTGTGACATTTCGGGTTGTAATCGATTGTTGATGTAGTCAGTTAATTTATTTGCCTTCTGCTGTATAGCATTGTTGGAGTAATATATTGAACTAGCATTGTAAGAAGCAAAGCAGGCGATATAATCTAATGGTTCATCTTTAATCCCGAACCTACGAGTTTTGTCGTGTTTTCGATTCAATGGTTTGGATACAATACATGCATAAGTTGATGGGAAGAGAACGTTTAGCACACCATATCCAGCTTTGAAGTAGGTGTTGCTATAAAAGTAAAGTTCCCGATCTTAGGAGAATAGAATTTGAAAGCATAGTTTGCGGCTGTTTTATTGTGCCTTCACCACACAACATATGATGTTTATTTTTCATTTCGAAGACTTATGGTGAATTTGACAAACTTTATTGGGATATAGTTGCTGTCTGGATTAGATCAGCGCAATATGCTAGTTTAGCAAAACAGTCCATCAGAAACGTAGTACGGATAGACATTGACGCATATTATGTTCATCAGTGGGTTGCATGTGTTGATCGTTCATTGGTTTTCGGTAAGCTATGTTTTGTACCGAATGAGTTTTGCCCAACATCGTCTTTGATGTTTCAGTTTTGAGTAATGAATTTTCATAGTACCGACCCCAATCTGGCGTTTGCTTAATAAGTAGACGTAAAATAGCTACGCAAATGCATATATTTTTAAGTTGTAACTATACATTGGCAAGAGAAAAAGGTTATGTTTGATCGCATATCATTTTATGAAGGATGTGAGTCTGGGTTGAATAACATAATGGTTGTAACTGTATGGCTAGCCTTTTCATATGCTGTCGTGTAAATCGCCAGCTTGATTCGGAGCCTATGATCTTTTGTTCGAACATTTAGCATGCAGTGTCATTTAGCGATCGGTTCACTGACAACATGTCGTTTTATCTAGTTAACTTAAAAAAAACAGTGGATATATGCATTCGTATCGATATGCGTGTTGTACTACTTTTTGATAGTTGGACGAATGATATTGTACAAAATATAAAGCAACAGACTACGGACTAGTTGGAATTTAATGGATACTCTTTCGTTACAGGCACTCATAAAAAAGTGGAAAATGGATTGTCTATACTGGTGCTTAAGGAGCTATTAATGCAATCCACAGAATGAATCGTAACATCGTAACAACTTGTGGCGTTTATTCGAATTGAGGTACGTTAGATGTACCAGATTTCCCGAAACCAAACTGTATCTGTGACATTTCGGGTTGTAATCGATTGTTGATGTAGTCAGTTAATTTATTTGCCTTCTGCTGTATAGCATTGTTGGAGTAATATATTGAACTAGCATTGTAAGAAGCAAAGAAGGCGATATAATCTAATGGTCCATCTTTAATCCCGAGCCTACGAGTTTTGTCGTGTTTTCGATTCAATGGTTTGGACACAATAGATGCATAAGTTGATGGGAAGAGAACGTTTAGCACACCATATCCAGCTTTGAAGTAGGTGTTGCTATAAAAGTAAAGTTCCCGATCTTAGGAGAATAGAATTTGAAAGCATAGTTTGCGGCTGTTTTATTGTGACTTCACCACACAACATATGATGTTTATTTTATATTTCGAAGACTTATGGTGAATTTGACAAACTTTATTGGGATATAGTTGCTGTCTGGATTAGATCAGCGCAATATGCTAGTTTAGCAAAACAGTCCATCAGAAACGTAGTACGGATAGACATTGACGCATATTATGTTCATCAGTGGGTTGCATGTGTTGATCGTTCATTGGTTTTCGGTAAGCTATGTTTTGTACCGAATGAGTTTTGCCCAACATCGTCTTTGATGTTTCAGTTTTGAGTAATGAATTTTCATAGTACCGACCCCAATCTGGCGTTTGCTTAATAAGTAGACGTAAAATAGCTACGCAAATGCATATATTTTTAAGTTGTAACTATACATTGGCAAGAGAAAAAGGTTATGTTTGATCGCTTATCATTTTATGAAGGATGTGAGTCTGGGTTGAATAACATAATGGTTGTAACTGTATGGCTAACCTTTCCATGTGCTGTCGTGTAATCCGCCAGCTTCATTCAAAGTCTATGATCTTTTGTTCGAACATTTAGCATGCAGTGTCATTTAGCGCTCGGTTCACTGACAACATCTCGTTTTATCTAGTAAACTTAAAAAAAACCAGTGGATATTTAAGTTCATTGTGATATCGACGGTGACAACATAAACAGAACAGTGTGTGTTGGGGCCAAATGGGGCAATGTATGCATTCGTATCGATATGCGTGTTGTACTACTTTTTGATAGTTGGACGAATGATATTGTACAAAATATAAAGCAACAGACTACGGACTAGTTGGAATTTAATGGATACTCTTTCGTTACAGGCACTCATAAAAAAGTGGAAAATGGATTGTCTACACTGGTGCTTAAGGAGCTATTAATGCAATCCACAGAATGAATCGTAACATCGTAACAACTTGTGGCGTTTATTCGAATTGAGGTACGTTAGATGTACCAGATTTCCCGAAACCAAACTGTATCTGTGACATTTCGGGTTGTAATCGATTGTTGATGTAGTCAGTTAATTATTTGCCTTCTGCTGTATAGCATTGCTGGAGTAATATATTGAACTAGCATTGTAAGAAGCAAAGCAGGCGATATAATCTAATGGTTCATCTTTAATCCCGAACCTACGAGTTTTGTCGTGTTTTCGATTCAATGGTTTGGATACAATACATGCATAAGTTGATGGGAAGAGAACGTTTAGCACACCATATCCAGCTTTGAAGTAGGTGTTGCTATAAAAGTAAAGTTCCCGATCTTAGGAGAATAGAATTTGAAAGCATAGTTTGCGGCTGTTTTATTGTGCCTTCACCACACAACATATGATGTTTATTTTTCATTTCGAAGACTTATGGTGAATTTGACAAACTTTATTGGGATATAGTTGCTGTCTGGATTAGATCAGCGCAATATGCTAGTTTAGCAAAACAGTCCATCAGAAACGTAGTACGGATAGACATTGACGCATATTATGTTCATCAGTGGGTTGCATGTGTTGATCGTTCATTGGTTTTCGATAAGCTATGTTTTGTACCGAATGAGTTTTGCCCAACATCGTCTTTGATGTTTCAGTTTTGAGTAATGAATTTTCATAGTACCGACCCCAATCTGGCGTTTGCTTAATAAGTAGACGTAAAATAGCTACGCAAATGCATATATTTTTAAGTTGTAACTATACATTGGCAAGAGAAAAAGGTTACGTTTGATCGCATATCATTTTATGAAGGATGTGAGTCTGGGTTGAATAACATAATGGTTGTAACTGTATGGCTAGCCTTTTCATATGCTGTCGTGTAAATCGCCAGCTTGATCAAATCGCCAGTGTCATTTAGCGCTCGGTTCACTGACAACATGTCGTTTTATCTAGTTAACTTAAAAAAAAACAGTGGATATATGCATTCGTATCGATATGCGTGTTGTACTACTTTTTGATAGTTGGATGAATGATATTGTACAAAATATAAAGCAACAGACTACGGACTAGTTGGAATTTAATGGATACTCTTTCGTTACAGGCACTCATAAAAAAGTTGAAAATGGATTGTCTATACTGGTGCTTAAGGAGCTATTAATGCAATCCAAAGAATGAATCATAACATCGTAACAACTTGTGGCGTTTATTCGAATTGAGGTACGTTATTGTACCAGATTTCCCGAAACCAAACTGTATCTGTGACATATCGGGTTGTAATCGATTGTTGATGTAGTCAGTTAATTTATTTGCCTTCTGCTGTATAGCATTGCTGGAGTAATATATTGAACTAGCATTGTAAGAAGCAAAGAAGGCGATATAATCTAATGGTCCATCTTTAATCCCGAGCCTACGAGTTTTGTCGTGTTTTCGATTCAATGGTTTGGACACAATAGATGCATAAGTTGATGGGAAGAGAACGTTTAGCACACCATATCGAGCTTTGAAGAAGGTGTTGCTATAAAAGTAAAGTTCCCGATCTTAGGAGAATAGAATTTGAAAGCATAGTTTGCGGCTGTTTTATTGTGATTTCACCACACAACATACGATGTTTATTTTTCATTTCGAAGACTTATGGTGAATTTGACAAACTTTATTGGGATATAGTTGCTGTCTGGATTAGATCAGCGCAATATGCTAGTTTAGCAAAACAGTCCATCAGAAACGTAGTACGGATAGACATTGACGCATATTATGTTCATCAGTGGGTTGCATGTGTTGATCGTTCATTGGTTTTCGGTAAGCTATGTTTTGTACCGAATGAGTTTTGCCCAACATCGTCTTTGATGTTTCAGTTTTGAGTAATGAATTTTCATAGTATCGACCCCAATCTGGCGTTTGCTTAATAAGTAGACGTAAAATAGCTACGCAAATGCATATATTTTTAAGTTGTAACTATACATTGGCAAGAGAAAAAGGTTACGTTTGATCGCATATCATTTTATGAAGGATGTGAGTCTGGGTTGAATAACATAATGGTTGTAACTGTATGGCTAGCCTTTTCATATGCTGTCGTGTAAATCGCCAGCTTGATTCGGAGCCTATGATCTTTTGTTCGAACATTTAGCATGCAGTGTCATTTAGCGCTCGGTTCACTGACAACATGTCGTTTTATCTAGTTAACTTAAAAAAAACAGTGGATATATGCATTCGTATCGATATGCGTGTTGTACTACTTTTTGATAGTTGGACGAATGATATTGTACAAAATATAAAGCAACAGACTACGGACTAGTTGGAATTTAATGGATACTCTTTCGTTACAGGCACTCATAAAAAAGTGGAAAATGGATTGTCTATACTGGTGCTTAAGGAGCTATTAATGCAATCCAAAGAATGAATCGTAACATCGTAACAACTTGTGGCGTTTATTCGAATTGAGGTACGTTATTGTACGAGATTTCCCGAAACCAAACTGTATCTGTGACATATCGGGTTGTAATCGATTGTTGATGTAGTCAGTTAATTTATTTGCCTTCTGCTGTATAGCATTGCTGGAGTAATATATTGAACTAGCATTGTAAGAAGCAAAGAAGGCGATATAATCTAATGGTCCATCTTTAATCCCGAGCCTACGAGTTTTGTCGTGTTTTCGATTCAATGGTTTGGACACAATAGATGCATAAGTTGATGGGAAGAGAACGTTTAGCACACCATATCGAGCTTTGAAGAAGGTGTTGCTATAAAAGTAAAGTTCTCGATCTTAGGAGAATAGAATTTGAAAGCATAGTTTGCGGCTGTTTTATTGTGACTTCACCACACAACATACGATGTTTATTTTTGATTTCGAAGACTTATGGTGAATTTGACAAACTTTATTGGGATATAGTTGCTGTCTGGATTAGATTAGCGCAATATGGTAGTTTAGCAAAACAGTCCATCAGAAACGGAGTACGGATAGACATTGACGCGTATCATGGTCATAAGTGGGTTGTATGTGTTGATCGTTCATTGGTTTTCGGTAAGCTATGTTTTGTACCGAATGATTTTTGCCCAACATCGTCTTTGATGTTTCAGTTTTGAGCAATGAATTTTCATAGTACCAACCCCTATCTGGTGTTTGTTTAATAAGTAGACGTAAAATAGCTACGCAAATGCATATATTTTTAAGTTGTAACTATACATTGGCAAGAGAAAAAGGTTATGTTTGATCGCTTATCATTTTATGAAGGATGTGAGTCTGGGTTGAATAACATAATGGTTGTAACTGTATGGCTAACCTTTCCATGTGCTGTCGTGT
Source organism: Anopheles nili (assembly GCF_943737925.1). NCBI lineage: Eukaryota > Metazoa > Arthropoda > Insecta > Diptera > Culicidae > Anopheles > Anopheles nili. The sequence goes on from NC_071293.1 coordinate 13,925,382, forward strand.
AATCCGCCAGCTTCATTCAGAGTCTATGATCTTTTGTTCGAACATTTAGCATGCAGCGTCATTTAGCGCTCGGTTCACTGACAACATCTCGTTTTATCTAGTAAACTTAAAAAAAACCAGTGGATATTTAAGTTCATTGTGATATCGACGGTGACAACATAAACAGAACAGTGTGTGTTGGGGCCAAATGGGGCAATGTATGCATTCGTATCGATATGCGTGTTGTACTACTTTTTGATAGTTGGACGAATGATATTGTACAAAATATAAAGCAACAGACTACGGACTAGTTGGAATTTAATGGATACTCTTTCGTTACAGGCACTCATAAAAAAGTGGAAAATGGATTGTCTACACTGGTGCTTAAGGAGCTATTAATGCAATCCACAGAATGAATCGTAACATCGTAACAACTTGTGGCGTTTATTCGAATTGAGGTACGTTAGATGTACCAGATTTCCCGAAACCAAACTGTATCTGTGACATTTCGGGTTGTAATCGATTGTTGATGTAGTCAGTTAATTTATTTGCCTTCTGCTGTATAGCATTGCTGGAGTAATATATTGAACTAGCATTGTAAGAAGCAAAGCAGGCGATATAATCTAATGGTTCATCTTTAATCCCGAACCTACGAGTTTTGTCGTGTTTTCGATTCAATGGTTTGGATACAATACATGCATAAGTTGATGGGAAGAGAACGTTTAGCACACCATATCCAGCTTTGAAGTAGGTGTTGCTATAAAAGTAAAGTTCCCGATCTTAGGAGAATAGAATTTGAAAGCATAGTTTGCGGCTGTTTTATTGTGCCTTCACCACACAACATATGATGTTTATTTTTCATTTCGAAGACTTATGGTGAATTTGACAAACTTTATTGGGATATAGTTGCTGTCTGGATTAGATCAGCGCAATATGCTAGTTTAGCAAAACAGTCCATCAGAAACGTAGTACGGATAGACATTGACGCATATTATGTTCATCAGTGGGTTGCATGTGTTGATCGTTCATTGGTTTTCGGTAAGCTATGTTTTGTACCGAATGAGTTTTGCCCAACATCGTCTTTGATGTTTCAGTTTTGAGTAATGAATTTTCATAGTACCGACCCCAATCTGGCGTTTGCTTAATAAGTAGACGTAAAATAGCTACGCAAATGCATATATTTTTAAGTTGTAACTATACATTGGCAAGAGAAAAAGGTTATGTTTGATCGCATATCATTTTATGAAGGATGTGAGTCTGGGTTGAATAACATAATGGTTGTAACTGTATGGCTAGCCTTTTCATATGCTGTCGTGTAAATCGCCAGCTTGATTCGGAGCCTATGATCTTTTGTTCGAACATTTAGCATGCAGTGTCATTTAGCGATCGGTTCACTGACAACATGTCGTTTTATCTAGTTAACTTAAAAAAAACAGTGGATATATGCATTCGTATCGATATGCGTGTTGTACTACTTTTTGATAGTTGGACGAATGATATTGTACAAAATATAAAGCAACAGACTACGGACTAGTTGGAATTTAATGGATACTCTTTCGTTACAGGCACTCATAAAAAAGTGGAAAATGGATTGTCTATACTGGTGCTTAAGGAGCTATTAATGCAATCCACAGAATGAATCGTAACATCGTAACAACTTGTGGCGTTTATTCGAATTGAGGTACGTTAGATGTACCAGATTTCCCGAAACCAAACTGTATTTGTGACATTTCGGGTTGTAATCGATTGTTGATGTAGTCAGTTAATTTATTTGCCTTCTGCTGTATAGCATTGTTGGAGTAATATATTGAACTAGCATTGTAAGAAGCAAAGAAGGCGATATAATCTAATGGTCCATCTTTAATCCCGAGCCTACGAGTTTTGTCGTGTTTTCGATTCAATGGTTTGGACACAATAGATGCATAAGTTGATGGGAAGAGAACGTTTAGCACACCATATCCAGCTTTGAAGTAGGTGTTGCTATAAAAGTAAAGTTCCCGGTCTTAGGCGAATAGAATTTGAAAGCATAGTTTGCGGCTGTTTTATTGTGACTTCACCACACAACATACGATGTTTATTTTATATTTCGAAGACTTATGGTGAATTTGACAAACTTTATTGGGATATAGTTGCTGTCTGGATTAGATCAGCGCAATATGCTAGTTTAGCAAAACAGTCCATCAGAAACGTAGTACGGATAGACATTGACGCATATTATGTTCATCAGTGGGTTGCATGTGTTGATCGTTCATTGGTTTTCGGTAAGCTATGTTTTGTACCGAATGAGTTTTGCCCAACATCGTCTTTGATGTTTCAGTTTTGAGTAATGAATTTTCATAGTACCGACCCCAATCTGGCGTTTGCTTAATAAGTAGACGTAAAATAGCTACGCAAATGCATATATTTTTAAGTTGTAACTATACATTGGCAAGAGAAAAAGGTTATGTTTGATCGCATATCATTTTATGAAGGATGTGAGTCTGGGTTGAATAACATAATGGTTGTAACTGTATGGCTAGCCTTTTCATATGCTGTCGTGTAAATCGCCAGCTTGATTCGGAGCCTATGATCTTTTGTTCGAACATTTAGCATGCAGTGTCATTTAGCGATCGGTTCACTGACAACATGTCGTTTTATCTAGTTAACTTAAAAAAAACAGTGGATATATGCATTCGTATCGATATGCGTGTTGTACTACTTTTTGATAGTTGGACGAATGATATTGTACAAAATATAAAGCAACAGACTACGGACTAGTTGGAATTTAATGGATACTCTTTCGTTACAGGCACTCATAAAAAAGTGGAAAATGGATTGTCTATACTGGTGCTTAAGGAGCTATTAATGCAATCCACAGAATGAATCGTAACATCGTAACAACTTGTGGCGTTTATTCGAATTGAGGTACGTTAGATGTACCAGATTTCCCGAAACCAAACTGTATCTGTGACATTTCGGGTTGTAATCGATTGTTGATGTAGTCAGTTAATTATTTGCCTTCTGCTGTATAGCATTGCTGGAGTAATATATTGAACTAGCATTGTAAGAAGCAAAGAAGGCGATATAATCTAATGGTCCATCTTTAATCCCGAGCCTACGAGTTTTGTCGTGTTTTCGATTCAATGGTTTGGATACAATACATGCATAAGTTGATGGGAAGAGAACGTTTAGCACACCATATCGAGCTTTGAAGAAGGTGTTGCTATAAAAGTAAAGTTCCCGATCTTAGGAGAATAGAATTTGAAAGCATAGTTTGCGGCTGTTTTATTGTGATTTCACCACACAACATACGATGTTTATTTTTCATTTCGAAGACTTATGGTGAATTTGACAAACTTTATTGGGATATAGTTGCTGTCTGGATTAGATCAGCGCAATATGCTAGTTTAGCAAAACAGTCCATCAGAAACGTAGTACGGATAGACATTGACGCATATTATGTTCATCAGTGGGTTGCATGTGTTGATCGTTCATTGGTTTTCGGTAAGCTATGTTTTGTACCGAATGAGTTTTGCCCAACATCGTCTTTGATGTTTCAGTTTTGAGTAATGAATTTTCATAGTATCGACCCCAATCTGGCGTTTGCTTAATAAGTAGACGTAAAATAGCTACGCAAATGCATATATTTTTAAGTTGTAACTATACATTGGCAAGAGAAAAAGGTTACGTTTGATCGCATATCATTTTATGAAGGATGTGAGTCTGGGTTGAATAACATAATGGTTGTAACTGTATGGCTAGCCTTTTCATATGCTGTCGTGTAAATCGCCAGCTTGATTCGGAGCCTATGATCTTTTGTTCGAACATTTAGCATGCAGTGTCATTTAGCGCTCGGTTCACTGACAACATGTCGTTTTATCTAGTTAACTTAAAAAAAAAACAGTGGATATATGCATTCGTATCGATATGCGTGTTGTACTACTTTTTGATAGTTGGACGAATGATATTGTACAAAATATAAAGCAACAGACTACGGACTAGTTGGAATTTAATGGATACTCTTTCGTTACAGGCACTCATAAAAAAGTGGAAAATGGATTGTCTATACTGGTGCTTAAGGAGCTATTAATGCAATCCAAAGAATGAATCGTAACATCGTAACAACTTGTGGCGTTTATTCGAATTGAGGTACGTTATTGTACCAGATTTCCCGAAACCAAACTGTATCTGTGACATATCGGGTTGTAATCGATTGTTGATGTAGTCAGTTAATTTATTTGCCTTCTGCTGTATAGCATTGCTGGAGTAATATATTGAACTAGCATTGTAAGAAGCAAAGAAGGCGATATAATCTAATGGTCCATCTTTAATCCCGAGCCTACGAGTTTTGTCGTGTTTTCGATTCAATGGTTTGGACACAATAGATGCATAAGTTGATGGGAAGAGAACGTTTAGCACACCATATCCAGCTTTGAAGTAGGTGTTGCTATAAAAGTAAAGTTCCCGATCTTAGGAGAATAGAATTTGAAAGCATAGTTTGCGGCTGTTTTATTGTGACTTCACCACACAACATATGATGTTTATTTTTCATTTCGAAGACTTATGGTGAATTTGACAAACTTTATTGGGATATAGTTGCTGTCTGGATTAGATCAGCGCAATATGGTAGTTTAGCAAAACAGTCCATCAGAAACGGAGTACGGATAGACATTGACGCGTATCATGGTCATAAGTGGGTTGTATGTGTTGATCGTTCATTGGTTTTCGGTAAGCTATGTTTTGTACCGAATGAGTTTTGCCCAACATCGTCTTTGATGTTTCAGTTTTGAGTAATGAATTTTCATAGTATCGACCCCAAACTGGTGTTTGCTTAATAAGTAGACGTAAAATAGCTACGCAAATGCATATATTTTTAAGTTATAACTATACATTGGCAAGAGAAAAAGGTTATGTTTGATCGCTTATCATTTTATGAAGGATGTGAGTCTGGGTTGAATAACATAATGGTTGTAACTGTATGGCTAACCTTTCCATGTGCTGTCGTGTAATCCGCCAGCTTCATTCAGAGTCTATGATCTTTTGTTCGAACATTTAGCATGCAGCGTCATTTAGCGCTCGGTTCACTGACAACATCTCGTTTTATCTAGTAAACTTAAAAAAAAACCAGTGGATATTTAAGTTCATTGTGATATCGACGGTGACAACATAAACAGAACAGTGTGTGTTGGGGCCAAATGGGGCAATGTATGCATTCGTATCGATATGCGTGTTGTACTACTTTTTGATAGTTGGACGAATGATATTGTACAAAATATAAAGCAACAGACTACGGACTAGTTGGAATTTAATGGATACTCTTTCGTTACAGGCACTCATAAAAAAGTGGAAAATGGATTGTCTATACTGGTGCTTAAGGAGCTATTAATGCAATCCAAAGAATGAATCGTAACATCGTAACAACTTGTGGCGTTTATTCGAATTGAGGTACGTTATTGTACCAGATTTCCCGAAACCAAACTGTATCTGTGACATATCGGGTTGTAATCGATTGTTGATGTAGTCAGTTAATTTATTTGCCTTCTGCTGTATAGCATTGCTGGAGTAATATATTGAACTAGCATTGTAAGAAGCAAAGAAGGCGATATAATCTAATGGTCCATCTTTAATCCCGAGCCTACGAGTTTTGTCGTGTTTTCGATTCAATGGTTTGGACACAATAGATGCATAAGTTGATGGGAAGAGAACGTTTAGCACACCATATCGAGCTTTGAAGAAGGTGTTGCTATAAAAGTAAAGTTCCCGATCTTAGGAGAATAGAATTTGAAAGCATAGTTTGCGGCTGTTTTATTGTGACTTCACCACACAACATACGATGTTTATTTTTGATTTCGAAGACTTATGGTGAATTTGACAAACTTTATTGGGATATAGTTGCTGTCTGGATTAGATTAGCGCAATATGCTAGTTTAGCAAAACAGTCCATCAGAAACGGAGTACGGATAGACATTGACGCGTATCATGGTCATAAGTGGGTTGTATGTGTTGATCGTTCATTGGTTTTCGGTAAGCTATGTTTTGTACCGAATGATTTTTGCCCAACATCGTCTTTGATGTTTCAGTTTTGAGCAATGAATTTTCATAGTACCAACCCCTATCTGGTGTTTGTTTAATAAGTAGACGTAAAATAGCTACGCAAATGCATATATTTTTAAGTTGTAACTATACATTGGCAAGAGAAAAAGGTTATGTTTGATCGCTTATCATTTTATGAAGGATGTGAGTCTGGGTTGAATAACATAATGGTTGTAACTGTATGGCTAACCTTTCCATGTGCTGTCGTGTAATCCGCCAGCTTCATTCAGAGTCTATGATCTTTTGTTCGAACATTTAGCATGCAGCGTCATTTAGCGCACGGTTCACTGACAACATCTCGTTTTATCTAGTAAACTTAAAAAAAACCAGTGGATATTTAAGTTCATTGTGATATCGACGGTGACAACATAAACAGAACAGTGTGTGTTGGGGCCAAATGGGGCAATGTATGCATTCGTATCGATATGCGTGTTGTACTACTTTTTGATAGTTGGACGAATGATATTGTACAAAATATAAAGCAACAGACTACGGACTAGTTGGAATTTAATGGATACTCTTTCGTTACAGGCACTCATAAAAAAGTGGAAAATGGATTGTCTACACTGGTGCTTAAGGAGCTATTAATGCAATCCACAGAATGAATCGTAACATCGTAACAACTTGTGGCGTTTATTCGAATTGAGGTACGTTAGATGTACCAGATTTCCCGAAACCAAACTGTATCTGTGACATTTCGGGTTGTAATCGATTGTTGATGTAGTCAGTTAATTTATTTGCCTTCTGCTGTATAGCATTGCTGGAGTAATATATTGAACTAGCATTGTAAGAAGCAAAGCAGGCGATATAATCTAATGGTTCATCTTTAATCCCGAACCTACGAGTTTTGTCGTGTTTTCGATTCAATGGTTTGGATACAATACATGCATAAGTTGATGGGAAGAGAACGTTTAGCACACCATATCCAGCTTTGAAGTAGGTGTTGCTATAAAAGTAAAGTTCCCGATCTTAGGAGAATAGAATTTGAAAGCATAGTTTGCGGCTGTTTTATTGTGCCTTCACCACACAACATATGATGTTTATTTTTCATTTCGAAGACTTATGGTGAATTTGACAAACTTTATTGGGATATAGTTGCTGTCTGGATTAGATCAGCGCAATATGCTAGTTTAGCAAAACAGTCCATCAGAAACGTAGTACGGATAGACATTGACGCATATTATGTTCATCAGTGGGTTGCATGTGTTGATCGTTCATTGGTTTTCGGTAAGCTATGTTTTGTACCGAATGAGTTTTGCCCAACATCGTCTTTGATGTTTCAGTTTTGAGTAATGAATTTTCATAGTACCGACCCCAATCTGGCGTTTGCTTAATAAGTAGACGTAAAATAGCTACGCAAATGCATATATTTTTAAGTTGTAACTATACATTGGCAAGAGAAAAAGGTTATGTTTGATCGCATATCATTTTATGAAGGATGTGAGTCTGGGTTGAATAACATAATGGTTGTAACTGTATGGCTAGCCTTTTCATATGCTGTCGTGTAAATCGCCAGCTTGATTCGGAGCCTATGATCTTTTGTTCGAACATTTAGCATGCAGTGTCATTTAGCGATCGGTTCACTGACAACATGTCGTTTTATCTAGTTAACTTAAAAAAACAGTGGATATATGCATTCGTATCGATATGCGTGTTGTACTACTTTTTGATAGTTGGACGAATGATATTGTACAAAATATAAAGCAACAGACTACGGACTAGTTGGAATTTAATGGATACTCTTTCGTTACAGGCACTCATAAAAAAGTGGAAAATGGATTGTCTATACTGGTGCTTAAGGAGCTATTAATGCAATCCACAGAATGAATCGTAACATCGTAACAACTTGTGGCGTTTATTCGAATTGAGGTACGTTAGATGTACCAGATTTCCCGAAACCAAACTGTATCTGTGACATTTCGGGTTGTAATCGATTGTTGATGTAGTCAGTTAATTTATTTGCCTTCTGCTGTATAGCATTGTTGGAGTAATATATTGAACTAGCATTGTAAGAAGCAAAGAAGGCGATATAATCTAATGGTCCATCTTTAATCCCGAGCCTACGAGTTTTGTCGTGTTTTCGATTCAATGGTTTGGATACAATACATGCATAAGTTGATGGGAAGAGAACGTTTAGCACACCATATCCAGCTTTGAAGTAGGTGTTGCTATAAAAGTAAAGTTCCCGATCTTAGGAGAATAGAATTTGAAAGCATAGTTTGCGGCTGTTTTATTGTGCCTTCACCACACAACATATGATGTTTATTTTTCATTTCGAAGACTTATGGTGAATTTGACAAACTTTATTGGGATATAGTTGCTGTCTGGATTAGATCAGCGCAATATGCTAGTTTAGCAAAACAGTCCATCAGAAACGTAGTACGGATAGACATTGACGCATATTATGTTCATCAGTGGGTTGCATGTGTTGATCGTTCATTGGTTTTCGGTAAGCTATGTTTTGTACCGAATGAGTTTTGCCCAACATCGTCTTTGATGTTTCAGTTTTGAGTAATGAATTTTCATAGTACCGACCCCAATCTGGCGTTTGCTTAATAAGTAGACGTAAAATAGCTACGCAAATGCATATATTTTTAAGTTGTAACTATACATTGGCAAGAGAAAAAGGTTATGTTTGATCGCTTATCATTTTATGAAGGATGTGAGTCTGGGTTGAATAACATAATGGTTGTAACTGTATGGCTAACCTTTCCATGTGCTGTCGTGTAATCCGCCAGCTTCATTCAGTGTCTATGATCTTTTGTTCGAACATTTAGCATGCAGCGTCATTTAGCGCTCGGTTCACTGACAACATCTCGTTTTATCTAGTAAACTTAAAAAAAACCAGTGGATATTTAAGTTCATTGTGATATCGACGGTGACAACATAAACAGAACAGTGTGTGTTGGGGCCAAATGGGGCAATGTATGCATTCGTATCGATATGCGTGTTGTACTACTTTTTGATAGTTGGACGAATGATATTGTACAAAATATAAAGCAACAGACTACGGACTAGTTAGAATTTAATGGATACTCTTTCGTTACAGGCATTCATAAAAAAGTGGAAAATGGATTGTCTACACTGGTGCTTAAGGAGCTATTAATGCAATCCACAGAATGAATCGTAACATCGTAACAACTTGTGGCGTTTATTCGAATTGAGGTACGTTAGATGTACCAGATTTCCCGAAACCAAACTGTATCTGTGACATTTCGGGTTGTAATCGATTGTTGATGTAGTCAGTTAATTATTTGCCTTCTGCTGTATAGCATTGCTGGAGTAATATATTGAACTAGCATTGTAAGAAGCAAAGCAGGCGATATAATCTATTGGTTCATCTTTAATCCCGAACCTACGAGTTTTGTCGTGTTTTCGATTCAATGGTTTGGATACAATACATGCATAAGTTGATGGGAAGAGAACGTTTAGCACACCATATCGAGCTTTGAAGAAGGTGTTGCTATAAAAGTAAAGTTCCCGATCTTAGGAGAATAGAATTTGAAAGCATAGTTTGCGGCTGTTTTATTGTGATTTCACCACACAACATACGATGTTTATTTTTCATTTCGAAGACTTATGGTGAATTTGACAAACTTTATTGGGATATAGTTGCTGTCTGGATTAGATCAGCGCAATATGCTAGTTTAGCAAAACAGTCCATCAGAAACGTAGTACGGATAGACATTGACGCATATTATGTTCATCAGTGGGTTGCATGTGTTGATCGTTCATTGGTTTTCGGTAAGCTATGTTTTGTACCGAATGAGTTTTGCCCAACATCGTCTTTGATGTTTCAGTTTTGAGTAATGAATTTTCATAGTACCGACCCCAATCTGGCGTTTGCTTAATAAGTAGACGTAAAATAGCTACGCAAATGCATATATTTTTAAGTTGTAACTATACATTGGCAAGAGAAAAAGGTTATGTTTGATCGCATATCATTTTATGAAGGATGTGAGTCTGGGTTGAATAACATAATGGTTGTAACTGTATGGCTAGCCTTTTCATATGCTGTCGTGTAAATCGCCAGCTTGATTCGGAGCCTATGATCTTTTGTTCGAACATTTAGCATGCAGTGTCATTTAGCGATCGGTTCACTGACAACATGTCGTTTTATCTAGTTAACTTAAAAAAAACAGTGGATATATGCATTCGTATCGATATGCGTGTTGTACTACTTTTTGATAGTTGGACGAATGATATTGTACAAAATATAAAGCAACAGACTACGGACTAGTTGGAATTTAATGGATACTCTTTCGTTACAGGCACTCATAAAAAAGTGGAAAATGGATTGTCTATACTGGTGCTTAAGGAGCTATTAATGCAATCCACAGAATGAATCGTAACATCGTAACAACTTGTGGCGTTTATTCGAATTGAGGTACGTTAGATGTACCAGATTTCCCGAAACCAAACTGTATCTGTGACATTTCGGGTTGTAATCGATTGTTGATGTAGTCAGTTAATTATTTGCCTTCTGCTGTATAGCATTGCTGGAGTAATATATTGAACTAGCATTGTAAGAAGCAAAGAAGGCGATATAATCTAATGGTCCATCTTTAATCCCGAGCCTACGAGTTTTGTCGTGTTTTCGATTCAATGGTTTGGATACAATACATGCATAAGTTGATGGGAAGAGAACGTTTAGCACACCATATCGAGCTTTGAAGAAGGTGTTGCTATAAAAGTAAAGTTCCCGATCTTAGGAGAATAGAATTTGAAAGCATAGTTTGCGGCTGTTTTATTGTGATTTCACCACACAACATACGATGTTTATTTTTCATTTCGAAGACTTATGGTGAATTTGACAAACTTTATTGGGATATAGTTGCTGTCTGGATTAGATCAGCGCAATATGCTAGTTTAGCAAAACAGTCCATCAGAAACGTAGTACGGATAGACATTGACGCATATTATGTTCATCAGTGGGTTGCATGTGTTGATCGTTCATTGGTTTTCGGTAAGCTATGTTTTGTACCGAATGAGTTTTGCCCAACATCGTCTTTGATGTTTCAGTTTTGAGTAATGAATTTTCATAGTATCGACCCCAATCTGGCGTTTGCTTAATAAGTAGACGTAAAATAGCTACGCAAATGCATATATTTTTAAGTTGTAACTATACATTGGCAAGAGAAAAAGGTTACGTTTGATCGCATATCATTTTATGAAGGATGTGAGTCTGGGTTGAATAACATAATGGTTGTAACTGTATGGCTAGCCTTTTCATATGCTGTCGTGTAAATCGCCAGCTTGATTCGGAGCCTATGATCTTTTGTTCGAACATTTAGCATGCAGTGTCATTTAGCGATCGGTTCACTGACAACATGTCGTTTTATCTAGTTAACTTAAAAAAAAACAGTGGATATATGCATTCGTATCGATATGCGTGTTGTACTACTTTTTGATAGTTGGACGAATGATATTGTACAAAATATAAAGCAACAGACTACGGACTAGTTGGAATTTAATGGATACTCTTTCGTTACAGGCACTCATAAAAAAGTGGAAAATGGATTGTCTATACTGGTGCTTAAGGAGCTATTAATGCAATCCAAAGAATGAATCGTAACATCGTAACAACTTGTGGCGTTTATTCGAATTGAGGTACGTTATTGTACCAGATTTCCCGAAACCAAACTGTATCTGTGACATATCGGGTTGTAATCGATTGTTGATGTAGTCAGTTAATTTATTTGCCTTCTGCTGTATAGCATTGCTGGAGTAATATATTGAACTAGCATTGTAAGAAGCAAAGAAGGCGATATAATCTAATGGTCCATCTTTAATCCCGAGCCTACGAGTTTTGTCGTGTTTTCGATTCAATGGTTTGGACACAATAGATGCATAAGTTGATGGGAAGAGAACGTTTAGCACACCATATCCAGCTTTGAAGTAGGTGTTGCTATAAAAGTAAAGTTCCCGATCTTAGGAGAATAGAATTTGAAAGCATAGTTTGCGGCTGTTTTATTGTGACTTCACCACACAACATATGATGTTTATTTTTCATTTCGAAGACTTATGGTGAATTTGACAAACTTTATTGGGATATAGTTGCTGTCTGGATTAGATCAGCGCAATATGGTAGTTTAGCAAAACAGTCCATCAGAAACGGAGTACGGATAGACATTGACGCGTATCATGGTCATAAGTGGGTTGTATGTGTTGATCGTTCATTGGTTTTCGGTAAGCTATGTTTTGTACCGAATGAGTTTTGCCCAACATCGTCTTTGATGTTTCAGTTTTGAGTAATGAATTTTCATAGTATCGACCCCAAACTGGTGTTTGCTTAATAAGTAGACGTAAAATAGCTACGCAAATGCATATATTTTTAAGTTATAACTATACATTGGCAAGAGAAAAAGGTTATGTTTGATCGCTTATCATTTTATGAAGGATGTGAGTCTGGGTTGAATAACATAATGGTTGTAACTGTATGGCTAACCTTTCCATGTGCTGTCGTGTAATCCGCCAGCTTCATTCAGAGTCTATGATCTTTTGTTCGAACATTTAGCATGCAGCGTCATTTAGCGCTCGGTTCACTGACAACATCTCGTTTTATCTAGTAAACTTAAAAAAAAACCAGTGGATATTTAAGTTCATTGTGATATCGACGGTGACAACATAAACAGAACAGTGTGTGTTGGGGCCAAATGGGGCAATGTATGCATTCGTATCGATATGCGTGTTGTACTACTTTTTGATAGTTGGACGAATGATATTGTACAAAATATAAAGCAACAGACTACGGACTAGTTGGAATTTAATGGATACTCTTTCGTTACAGGCACTCATAAAAAAGTGGAAAATGGATTGTCTATACTGGTGCTTAAGGAGCTATTAATGCAATCCAAAGAATGAATCGTAACATCGTAACAACTTGTGGCGTTTATTCGAATTGAGGTACGTTATTGTACCAGATTTCCCGAAACCAAACTGTATCTGTGACATATCGGGTTGTAATCGATTGTTGATGTAGTCAGTTAATTTATTTGCCTTCTGCTGTATAGCATTGCTGGAGTAATATATTGAACTAGCATTGTAAGAAGCAAAGAAGGCGATATAATCTAATGGTCCATCTTTAATCCCGAGCCTACGAGTTTTGTCGTGTTTTCGATTCAATGGTTTGGACACAATAGATGCATAAGTTGATGGGAAGAGAACGTTTAGCACACCATATCGAGCTTTGAAGAAGGTGTTGCTATAAAAGTAAAGTTCCCGATCTTAGGAGAATAGAATTTGAAAGCATAGTTTGCGGCTGTTTTATTGTGACTTCACCACACAACATACGATGTTTATTTTTGATTTCGAAGACTTATGGTGAATTTGACAAACTTTATTGGGATATAGTTGCTGTCTGGATTAGATTAGCGCAATATGGTAGTTTAGCAAAACAGTCCATCAGAAACGGAGTACGGATAGACATTGACGCGTATCATGGTCATAAGTGGGTTGTATGTGTTGATCGTTCATTGGTTTTCGGTAAGCTATGTTTTGTACCGAATGATTTTTGCCCAACATCGTCTTTGATGTTTCAGTTTTGAGCAATGAATTTTCATAGTACCAACCCCTATCTGGTGTTTGTTTAATAAGTAGACGTAAAATAGCTACGCAAATGCATATATTTTTAAGTTGTAACTATACATTGGCAAGAGAAAAAGGTTATGTTTGATCGCTTATCATTTTATGAAGGATGTGAGTCTGGGTTGAATAACATAATGGTTGTAACTGTATGGCTAACCTTTCCATGTGCTGTCGTGTAATCCGCCAGCTTCATTCAGAGTCTATGATCTTTTGTTCGAACATTTAGCATGCAGCGTCATTTAGCGCTCGGTTCACTGACAACATCTCGTTTTATCTAGTAAACTTAAAAAAAACCAGTGGATATTTAAGTTCATTGTGATATCGACGGTGACAACATAAACAGAACAGTGTGTGTTGGGGCCAAATGGGGCAATGTATGCATTCGTATCGATATGCGTGTTGTACTACTTTTTGATAGTTGGACGAATGATATTGTACAAAATATAAAGCAACAGACTACGGACTAGTTGGAATTTAATGGATACTCTTTCGTTACAGGCACTCATAAAAAAGTGGAAAATGGATTGTCTACACTGGTGCTTAAGGAGCTATTAATGCAATCCACAGAATGAATCGTAACATCGTAACAACTTGTGGCGTTTATTCGAATTGAGGTACGTTAGATGTACCAGATTTCCCGAAACCAAACTGTATCTGTGACATTTCGGGTTGTAATCGATTGTTGATGTAGTCAGTTAATTTATTTGCCTTCTGCTGTATAGCATTGCTGGAGTAATATATTGAACTAGCATTGTAAGAAGCAAAGCAGGCGATATAATCTAATGGTTCATCTTTAATCCCGAACCTACGAGTTTTGTCGTGTTTTCGATTCAATGGTTTGGATACAATACATGCATAAGTTGATGGGAAGAGAACGTTTAGCACACCATATCCAGCTTTGAAGTAGGTGTTGCTATAAAAGTAAAGTTCCCGATCTTAGGAGAATAGAATTTGAAAGCATAGTTTGCGGCTGTTTTATTGTGCCTTCACCACACAACATATGATGTTTATTTTTCATTTCGAAGACTTATGGTGAATTTGACAAACTTTATTGGGATATAGTTGCTGTCTGGATTAGATCAGCGCAATATGCTAGTTTAGCAAAACAGTCCATCAGAAACGTAGTACGGATAGACATTGACGCATATTATGTTCATCAGTGGGTTGCATGTGTTGATCGTTCATTGGTTTTCGGTAAGCTATGTTTTGTACCGAATGAGTTTTGCCCAACATCGTCTTTGATGTTTCAGTTTTGAGTAATGAATTTTCATAGTACCGACCCCAATCTGGCGTTTGCTTAATAAGTAGACGTAAAATAGCTACGCAAATGCATATATTTTTAAGTTGTAACTATACATTGGCAAGAGAAAAAGGTTATGTTTGATCGCATATCATTTTATGAAGGATGTGAGTCTGGGTTGAATAACATAATGGTTGTAACTGTATGGCTAGCCTTTTCATATGCTGTCGTGTAAATCGCCAGCTTGATTCGGAGCCTATGATCTTTTGTTCGAACATTTAGCATGCAGTGTCATTTAGCGATCGGTTCACTGACAACATGTCGTTTTATCTAGTTAACTTAAAAAAACAGTGGATATATGCATTCGTATCGATATGCGTGTTGTACTACTTTTTGATAGTTGGACGAATGATATTGTACAAAATATAAAGCAACAGACTACGGACTAGTTGGAATTTAATGGATACTCTTTCGTTACAGGCACTCATAAAAAAGTGGAAAATGGATTGTCTATACTGGTGCTTAAGGAGCTATTAATGCAATCCACAGAATGAATCGTAACATCGTAACAACTTGTGGCGTTTATTCGAATTGAGGTACGTTAGATGTACCAGATTTCCCGAAACCAAACTGTATCTGTGACATTTCGGGTTGTAATCGATTGTTGATGTAGTCAGTTAATTTATTTGCCTTCTGCTGTATAGCATTGTTGGAGTAATATATTGAACTAGCATTGTAAGAAGCAAAGAAGGCGATATAATCTAATGGTCCATCTTTAATCCCGAGCCTACGAGTTTTGTCGTGTTTTCGATTCAATGGTTTGGACACAATAGATGCATAAGTTGATGGGAAGAGAACGTTTAGCACACCATATCCAGCTTTGAAGTAGGTGTTGCTATAAAAGTAAAGTTCCCGGTCTTAGGCGAATAGAATTTGAAAGCATAGTTTGCGGCTGTTTTATTGTGACTTCACCACACAACATACGATATTTATTTTATATTTCGAAGACTTATGGTGAATTTGACAAACTTTATTGGGATATAGTTGCTGTCTGGATTAGATCAGCGCAATATGCTAGTTTAGCAAAACAGTCCATCAGAAACGTAGTACGGATAGACATTGACGCATATTATGTTCATCAGTGGGTTGCATGTGTTGATCGTTCATTGGTTTTCGGTAAGCTATGTTTTGTACCGAATGAGTTTTGCCCAACATCGTCTTTGATGTTTCAGTTTTGAGTAATGAATTTTCATAGTACCGACCCCAATCTGGCGTTTGCTTAATAAGTAGACGTAAAATAGCTACGCAAATGCATATATTTTAAGGTTGTAACTATACATTGGCAAGAGAAAAAGGTTATGTTTGATCGCTTATCATTTTATGAAGGATGTGAGTCTGGATTGAATAACATAATGGTTGTAACTGTATGGCTAACCTTTCCATGTGCTGTCGTGTAATCCGCCAGCTTCATTCAAAGTCTATGATCTTTTGTTCGAACATTTAGCATGCAGTGTCATTTAGCGCTCGGTTCACTGACAACATCTCGTTTTATCTAGTAAACTTAAAAAAAACCAGTGGATATTTAAGTTCATTGTGATATCGACGGTGACAACATAAACAGAACAGTGTGTGTTGGGGCCAAATGGGGCAATGTATGCATTCGTATCGATATGCGTGTTGTACTACTTTTTGATAGTTGGACGAATGATATTGTACAAAATATAAAGCAACAGACTACGGACTAGTTAGAATTTAATGGATACTCTTTCGTTACAGGCATTCATAAAAAAGTGGAAAATGGATTGTCTACACTGGTGCTTAAGGAGCTATTAATGCAATCCACAGAATGAATCGTAACATCGTAACAACTTGTGGCGTTTATTCGAATTGAGGTACGTTAGATGTACCAGATTTCCCGAAACCAAACTGTATCTGTGACATTTCGGGTTGTAATCGATTGTTGATGTAGTCAGTTAATTATTTGCCTTCTGCTGTATAGCATTGCTGGAGTAATATATTGAACTAGCATTGTAAGAAGCAAAGCAGGCGATATAATCTAATGGTTCATCTTTAATCCCGAACCTACGAGTTTTGTCGTGTTTTCGATTCAATGGTTTGGATACAATACATGCATAAGTTGATGGGAAGAGAACGTTTAGCACACCATATCCAGCTTTGAAGTAGGTGTTGCTATAAAAGTAAAGTTCCCGATCTTAGGAGAATAGAATTTGAAAGCATAGTTTGCGGCTGTTTTATTGTGCCTTCACCACACAACATATGATGTTTATTTTTCATTTCGAAGACTTATGGTGAATTTGACAAACTTTATTGGGATATAGTTGCTGTCTGGATTAGATCAGCGCAATATGCTAGTTTAGCAAAACAGTCCATCAGAAACGTAGTACGGATAGACATTGACGCATATTATGTTCATCAGTGGGTTGCATGTGTTGATCGTTCATTGGTTTTCGATAAGCTATGTTTTGTACCGAATGAGTTTTGCCCAACATCGTCTTTGATGTTTCAGTTTTGAGTAATGAATTTTCATAGTACCGACCCCAATCTGGCGTTTGCTTAATAAGTAGACGTAAAATAGCTACGCAAATGCATATATTTTTAAGTTGTAACTATACATTGGCAAGAGAAAAAGGTTACGTTTGATCGCATATCATTTTATGAAGGATGTGAGTCTGGGTTGAATAACATAATGGTTGTAACTGTATGGCTAGCCTTTTCATATGCTGTCGTGTAAATCGCCAGCTTGATCAAATCGCCAGTGTCATTTAGCGCTCGGTTCACTGACAACATGTCGTTTTATCTAGTTAACTTAAAAAAAAAACAGTGGATATATGCATTCGTATCGATATGCGTGTTGTACTACTTTTTGATAGTTGGACGAATGATATTGTACAAAATATAAAGCAACAGACTACGGACTAGTTGGAATTTAATGGATACTCTTTCGTTACAGGCACTCATAAAAAAGTGGAAAATGGATTGTCTATACTGGTGCTTAAGGAGCTATTAATGCAATCCACAGAATGAATCGTAACATCGTAACAACTTGTGGCGTTTATTCGAATTGAGGTACGTTAGATGTACTAGATTTCCCGAAACCAAACTGTATTTGTGACATATCGGGTTGTAATCGATTGTTGATGTAGTCAGTTAATTTATTTGCCTTCTGCTGTATAGCATTGCTGGAGTAATATATTGAACTAGCATTGTAAGAAGCAAAGAAGGCGATATAATCTAATGGTCCATCTTTAATCCCGAGCCTACGAGTTTTGTCGTGTTTTCGATTCAATGGTTTGGACACAATAGATGCATAAGTTGATGGGAAGAGAACGTTTAGCACACCATATCGAGCTTTGAAGAAGGTGTTGCTATAAAAGTAAAGTTCCCGATCTTAGGAGAATAGAATTTGAAAGCATAGTTTGCGGCTGTTTTATTGTGATTTCACCACACAACATACGATGTTTATTTTTCATTTCGAAGACTTATGGTGAATTTGACAAACTTTATTGGGATATAGTTGCTGTCTGGATTAGATCAGCGCAATATGCTAGTTTAGCAAAACAGTCCATCAGAAACGTAGTACGGATAGACATTGACGCATATTATGTTCATCAGTGGGTTGCATGTGTTGATCGTTCATTGGTTTTCGGTAAGCTATGTTTTGTACCGAATGAGTTTTGCCCAACATCGTCTTTGATGTTTCAGTTTTGAGTAATGAATTTTCATAGTATCGACCCCAATCTGGCGTTTGCTTAATAAGTAGACGTAAAATAGCTACGCAAATGCATATATTTTTAAGTTGTAACTATACATTGGCAAGAGAAAAAGGTTACGTTTGATCGCATATCATTTTATGAAGGATGTGAGTCTGGGTTGAATAACATAATGGTTGTAACTGTATGGCTAGCCTTTTCATATGCTGTCGTGTAAATCGCCAGCTTGATTCGGAGCCTATGATCTTTTGTTCGAACATTTAGCATGCAGTGTCATTTAGCGCTCGGTTCACTGACAACATGTCGTTTTATCTAGTTAACTTAAAAAAAAACAGTGGATATATGCATTCGTATCGATATGCGTGTTGTACTACTTTTTGATAGTTGGACGAATGATATTGTACAAAATATAAAGCAACAGACTACGGACTAGTTGGAATTTAATGGATACTCTTTCGTTACAGGCACTCATAAAAAAGTGGAAAATGGATTGTCTATACTGGTGCTTAAGGAGCTATTAATGCAATCCAAAGAATGAATCGTAACATCGTAACAACTTGTGGCGTTTATTCGAATTGAGGTACGTTATTGTACCAGATTTCCCGAAACCAAACTGTATCTGTGACATATCGGGTTGTAATCGATTGTTGATGTAGTCAGTTAATTTATTTGCCTTCTGCTGTATAGCATTGCTGGAGTAATATATTGAACTAGCATTGTAAGAAGCAAAGAAGGCGATATAATCTAATGGTCCATCTTTAATCCCGAGCCTACGAGTTTTGTCGTGTTTTCGATTCAATGGTTTGGACACAATAGATGCATAAGTTGATGGGAAGAGAACGTTTAGCACACCATATCGAGCTTTGAAGTAGATGTTGCTATAAAAGTAAAGTTCCCGATCTTAGGAGAATAGAATTTGAAAGCGTAGTTTGCGGCTGTTTTATTGTGACTTCACCACACAACATACGATGTTTATTTTTCATTTCGAAGACTTATGGTGAATTTGACAAACTTTATTGGGATATAGTTGCTGTCTGGATTAGATCAGCGCAATATGGTAGTTTAGCAAAACAGTCCATCAGAAACGGAGTACGGATAGACATTGACGCGTATCATGGTCATAAGTGGGTTGTATGTGTTGATCGTTCATTGGTTTTCGGTAAGCTATGTTTTGTACCGAATGATTTTTGCCCAACATCGTCTTTGATGTTTCAGTTTTGAGCAATGAATTTTCATAGTACCAACCCCTATCTGGTGTTTGTTTAATAAGTAGACGTAAAATAGCTACGCAAATGCATATATTTTTAAGTTGTAACTATACATTGGCAAGAGAAAAAGGTTATGTTTGATCGCTTATCATTTTATGAAGGATGTGAGTCTGGGTTGAATAACATAATGGTTGTAACTGTATGGCTAACCTTTCCATATGCTGTCGTGTAATCCGCCAGCTTCATTCAGAGTCTATGATCTTTTGTTCGAACATTTAGCATGCAGCGTCATTTAGCGCTCGGTTCACTGACAACATCTCGTTTTATCTAGTAAACTTCAAAAAAACCAGTGGATATTTAAGTTCATTGTGATATCGACGGTGACAACATAAACAGAACAGTGTGTGTTGGGGCCAAATGGGGCAATGTATGCATTCGTATCGATATGCGTGTTGTACTACTTTTTGATAGTTAGACGAATGATATTGTACAAAATATAAAGCAACAGACTACGGACTAGTTGGAATTTAATGGATACTCTTTTGTTACAGGCACTCATAAAAAAGTGGAAAATGGATTGTCTACACTGGTGCTTAAGGAGCTATTAATGCAATCCACAGAATGAATCGTAACATCGTAACAACTTGTGGCGTTTATTCGAATTGAGGTACGTTAGATGTACTAGATTTCCCGAAACCAAACTGTATCTGTGACATATCGGGTTGTAATCGATTGTAGATGTAGTCAGTTAATTTATTTGCCTTCTGCTGTATAGCATTGCTGGAGTAATATATTGAACTAGCATTGTAAGAAGCAAAGAAGGGGATATAATCTAATGGTCCATCTTTAATCCCGAGCCTACGAGTTTTGTCGTGTTTTCGATTCAATGGTTTGGACACAATAGATGCATAAGTTGATGGGAAGAGAACGTTTAGCACACCATATCGAGCTTTGAAGTAGGTGTTGCTATAAAAAAAAAACGGTCCCAATCTGAAGAGAATAGAATTTGAAAACATAGTTTGCGGCTGTTTTATTGTGACTTCACCACACAACATATGATGTTTATTTTTCATTTCGAAGACTTATGGTGAATTTGACAAACTTTATTGGGATATAGTTGCTGTCTGGATTAGATCAGCGCAATATGCTAGTTTAGCAAAACAGTCCATCAGAAACGTAGTACGGATAGACATTGACGCATATTATGTTCATCAGTGGGTTGCATGTGTTGATCGTTCATTGGTTTTCGGTAAGCTATGTTTTGTACCGAATGAGTTTTGCCCAACATCGTCTTTGATGTTTCAGTTTTGAGTAATGAATTTTCATAGTATCGACCCCAAACTGGTGTTTGCTTAATAAGTAGACGTAAAATAGCTACGCAAATGCATATATTTTTAAGTTATAACTATACATTGGCAAGAGAAAGAGGTTATGTTTGATCGCTTATCATTTTATGAAGGATGTGAGTCTGGGTTGAATAACATAATGGTTGTAACTGTATGGCTAACCTTTCCATGTGCTGTCGTGTAATCCGCCAGCTTCATTCAGAGTGTATGATCTTTTGTTCGAACATTTAGCATGCAGCGTCATTTAGCGCTCGGTTCACTGACAACATCTCGTTTTATCTAGTAAACTTAAAAAAAAACCAGTGGATATTTAAGTTCATTGTGATATCGACGGTGACAACATAAACAGAACAGTGTGTGTTGGGGCCAAATGGGGCAATGTATGCATTCGTATCGATATGCGTGTTGTACTACTTTTTGATAGTTGGACGAATGATATTGTACAAAATATAAAGCAACAGACTACGGACTAGTTGGAATTTAATGGATACTCTTTCGTTACAGGCACTCATAAAAAAGTGGAAAATGGATTGTCTATACTGGTGCTTAAGGAGCTATTAATGCAATCCACAGAATGAATCGTAACATCGTAACAACTTGTGGCGTTTATTCGAATTGAGGTACGTTAGATGTACTAGATTTCCCGAAACCAAACTGTATTTGTGACATTTCGGGTTGTAATCGATTGTTGATGTAGTCAGTTAATTTATTTGCCTTCTGCTGTATAGCATTGCTGGAGTAATATATTGAACTAGCATTGTAAGAAGCAAAGAAGGCGATATCATCTAATGGTCCATCTTTAATCCCGAGCCTACGAGTTTTGTCGTGTTTTCGATTCAATGGTTTGGACACAATAGATGCATAAGTTGATAGGAAGAGAACGTTTAGCACACCATATCGAGCTTTGAAGAAGGTGTTGCTATAAAAGTAAAGTTCCCGATCTTAGGAGAATAGAATTTGAAAGTATAGTTTGCGGCTGTTTTATTGTGACTTCACCACACAACATATGATGTTTATTTTTCATTTCGAAGACTTATGGTGAATTTGACAAACTTTATTGGGATATAGTTGCTGTCTGGATTAGATCAGCGCAATATGCTAGTTTAGCAAAACAGTCCATCAGAAACGTAGTACGGATAGACATTGACGCATATTATGTTCATCAGTGGGTTGCATGTGTTGATCGTTCATTGGTTTTCGGTAAGCTATGTTTTGTACCGAATGAGTTTTGCCCAACATCGTCTTTGATGTTTCAGTTTTGAGTAATGAATTTTCATAGTATCGACCCCAAACTGGTGTTTGCTTAATAAGTAGACGTAAAATAGCTACGCAAATGCATATATTTTTAAGTTGTAACTATACATTGGCAAGAGAAAAAGGTTACGTTTGATCGCTTATCATTTTATGAAGGATGTGAGTCTGGGTTGAATAACATAATGGTTGTAACTGTATGGCTAACCTTTCCATGTGCTGTCGTGTAATCCGCCAGCTTCATTCAGAGTCTATGATCTTTTGTTCGAACATTTAGCATGCAGCGTCATTTAGCGCTCGGTTCACTGACAACATCTCGTTTTATCTAGTAAACTTAAAAAAAAACCAGTGGATATTTAAGTTCATTGTGATATCGACGGTGACAACATAAACAGAACAGTGTGTGTTGGGGCCAAATGGGGCAATGTATGCATTCGTATCGATATGCGTGTTGTACTACTTTTTGATAGTTAGACGAATGATATTGTACAAAATATAAAGCAACAGACTACGGACTAGTTGGAATTTAATGGATACTCTTTCGTTACAGGCACTCATAAAAAAGTGGAAAATGGATTGTCTACACTGGTGCTTAAGGAGCTATTAATGCAATCCACAGAATGAATCGTAACATCGTAACAACTTGTGGCGTTTATTCGAATTGAGGTACGTTAGATGTATTAGATTTCCCGAAACCAAACTGTATTTGTGACATTTCGGGTTGTAATCGATTGTTGATGTAGTCAGTTAATTTATTTGCCTTCTGTTGTATAGCATTGCTGGAGTAATATATTGAACTAGCATTGTAAGAAGCAAAGCAGGCGATATAATCTAATGGTTCATCTTTAATCCCGAACCTACGAGTTTTGTCGTGTCTTCGATTCAATGGTTTGGATACAATGCATGCATAAGTTGATGGGAAGAGAACGTTTAGCACACCATATCGAGCTTTGAAGTAGGTGTTGCTATAAAAGTAAAGTTCCCGATCTTAGAAGAATAGAATTTGAAAGCATAGTTTGCGGCTGTTTTATTGTGACTTCACCACACAACATATGATGTTTATTTTTCATTTCGAAGACTCATGATGAATTTGACAAACTTTATTGGGATATAGTTGCTGTCTGGATTAGATCAGCGCAATATGCTAGTTTAGCAAAACAGTCCATCAGAAACGTAGTACGGATAGACATTGACGCATATTATGTTCATCAGTGGGTTGCATGTGTTGATCGTTCATTGGTTTTCGGTAAGCTATGTTTTGTACCGAATGAGTTTTGCCCAACATCGTCTTTGATGTTTCAGTTTTGAGTAATAAATTTTCATAGTACTGACCCCAATCTGGCGTTTGCTTAATAAGTAGACGTAAAATAGCTACGCAAATGCATATATTTTTAAGTTGTAACTATACATTGGCAAGAGAAAAAGGTTACGTTTGATCGCATATCATTTTATGAAGGATGTGAGTCTGGGTAGATTAACATAATGGTTGTAACTGTATGGCTAGCCTTTTCATATGCTGTCGTGTAAATCGCCAGCTTGATTCGGAGCCTATGATCTTTTGTGCGAACATTTAGCATGCAGTGTCATTTAGCGCTCGGTTCACTGACAACATCTCGTTTTATCTAGTAAACTTAAAAAAAACAGTGGATATATGCATTCGTATCGATATGCGTGTTGTACTACTTTTTGATAGTTGGACGAATGATATTGTACAAAATATAAAGCAACAGACTACGGACTAGTTGGAATTTAATGGATACTCTTTCGTTACAGGCACTCATAAAAAAGTGGAAAATGGATTGTCTATACTGGTGCTTAAGGAGCTATTAATGCAATCCACAGAATGAATCGTAGCATCGTAACAACTTGTGGCGTTTATTCGAATTGAGGTACGTTATTGTACCAGATTTCCCGAAACCAAACTGTATCTGTGACATTTCGGGTTGTAACCGATTGTAGATGTAGTCAGTTAATTTATTTGCCTTCTGCTGTATAGCATTGCTGGAGTAATATATTGAACTAGCATTGTAAGAAGCAAAGAAGGCGATATAATCTAATGGTTCATCTTTAATCCCGAACCTACGAGTTTTGTCGTGTCTTCGATTCAATGGTTTGGATACAATACATGCATAAGTTGATGGGAAGAGAACGTTTAGCACACCATATCGAGCTTTGAAGTAGGTGTTGCTATAAAAAAAACGGTCCCAATCTGAAGAGAATAGAATTTGAAAACATAGTTTGCGGCTGTTTTATTGTGACTTCACCACACAACATACGATGTTTATTTTTGATTTCGAAGACTTATGGTGAATTTGACAAACTTTATTGGGATATAGTTGCTGTCTGGATTAGATCAGCGCAATATGCTAGTTTAGCAAAACAGTCCATCAGAAACGGAGTACGGATAGACATTGACGCGTATCATGGTCATAAGTGGGTTGTATGTGTTGATCGTTCATTGGTTTTCGGTAAGCTATGTTTTGTACCGAATGATTTTTGCCCAACATCGTCTTTGATGTTTCAGTTTTGAGCAATGAATTTTCATAGTACCAACCCCAATCTGGTGTTTGTTTAATAAGTAGACGTAAAATAGCTACGCAAATGCATATATTTTTAAGTTGTAACTATACATTGGCAAGAGAAAAAGGTTATGTTTGATCGCTTATCATTTTATGAAGGATGTGAGTCTGGGTTGAATAACATAATGGTTGTAACTGTATGGCTAACCTTTCCATGTGCTGTCGTGTAATCCGCTAGCTTCATTCAGAGTCTATGATCTTTTGTTCGAACATTTAGCATGCAGCGTCATTTAGCGCTCGGTTCACTGACAACATCTCGTTTTATCTAGTAAACTTAAAAAAAAAACCAGTGGATATTTAAGTTCATTGTGATATCGACGGTGACAACATAAACAGAACAGTGTGTGTTGGGGCCAAATGGGGCAATGTATGCATTCGTATCGATATGCGTGTTGTACTACTTTTTGATAGTTAGACGAATGATATTGTACAAAATATAAAGCAACAGACTACGGACTAGTTAGAATTTAATGGATACTCTTTCGTTACAGGCACTCATAAAAAAGTGGAAAATGGATTGTCTACACTGGTGCTTAAGGAGCTATTAATGCAATCCACAGAATGAATCGTAACATCGTAACAACTTGTGGCGTTTATTCGAATTGAGGTACGTTAGATGTACCAGATTTCCCGAAACCAAACTGTATCTGTGACATTTCGGGTTGTAATCGATTGTTGATGTAGTCAGTTAATTTATTTGCCTTCTGCTGTATAGCATTGCTGGAGTAATATATTGAACTAGCATTGTAAGAAGCAAAGAAGGTGATATAATCTAATGGTCCATCTTTAATCCCGAGTCTACGAGTTTTGTCGTGTTTTCGATTCAATGGTTTGGACACAATAGATGCATAAGTTGATAGGAAGAGAACGTTTAGCACACCATATCGAGCTTTGAAGAAGGTGTTGCTATAAAAGTAAAGTTCCCGATCTTAGGAGAATAGAATTTGAAAGTATAGTTTGCGGCTGTTTTATTGTGCCTTCACCACACAACATATGATGTTTATTTTTCATTTCGAAGACTTATGGTGAATTTGACAAACTTTATTGGGATATAGTTGCTGTCTGGATTAGATCAGCGCAATATGCTAGTTTAGCAAAACAGTCCATCAGAAACGTAGTACGGATAGACATTGACGCATATTATGTTCATCAGTGGGTTGCATGTGTTGATCGTTCATTGGTTTTCGGTAAGCTATGTATTGTACCGCATGAGTTTTGCCCAACATCGTCTTTGATGTTTCAGTTTTGAGCAATGAATTTTCATAGTACCAACCCCAATCTGGTGTTTGTTTAATAAGTAGACGTAAAATAGCTACGCAAATGCATATATTTTTAAGTTATAACTATACATTGGCAAGAGAAAAAGGTTACGTTTGATCGCATATCATTTTATGAAGGATGTGAGTCTGGGTAGATTAACATAATGGTTGTAACTGTATGGCTAACCTTTTCATATGCTGTCGTGTAAATCGCCAGCTTGATTCGGAGCCTATGATCTTTTGTTCGAACATTTAGCATGCAGTGTCATTTAGCGCTCGGTTCACTGGCAACATCTCATTTTATCTAGTTAACTTAAAAAAAAAACAGTGGATATATGCATTCGTATCGATATGCGTGTTGTACTACTTTTTGATAGTTGGACGAATGATATTGTACAAAATATAAAGCAACAGACTACGGACTATTTGGAATTTAATGGATACTCTTTCGTTACAGGCACTCATAAAAAAGTGGAAAATGGATTGTCTACACTGGTGCTTAAGGAGCTATTAATGCAATCCACAGAATGAATCGTAACATCGTAACAACTTGTGGCGTTTGTTCAAATTGAGGTACGTTAGATGTACCAGATTTCCCGAAACCAAACTGTACCTGTGACATTTCGGGTTGTAATCGATTGTTGATGTAGTCAGTTAATTTATTTGCCTTCTGTTGTATAGCATTGCTGGAGTAATATATTGAACTAGCATTGTAAGGTAAAAATGTATTTAAGCCCTCGTCCGACAGCATGGGTTGGTGTCTGAGGAAATTAGCATTGACAGCACTTAGATTGACAGCATTTAGCCGATATATTTTTGTTTTCAACTAGAACAAACATGCTATAGATCATTTATTCAAATACATATTATTCAATTTGACCGTTGAAAGTAAAAATAAACTGTGAGGGGGGAGGGGGGTTGTTGCGTGTGTGGAATTGTTGGGTGGGGGGGTTGATATTTTGCATAAACCTTCCTCCCCAACCACCAATCAGGTTGTTCGACGAGTGTGGTGGGGTTTGGGTGGGTGAGGGGGTTGTTGGGTAGGTGGAGAGGTTGATATTTTGTATAAGTTTGCTCCCCCCCCCCCCCCAACCAACAACTCCACACATTCAACAACACCCTTCCTCTTCTTACAATTAATTTTTACTTTCAACGGTCAAATTGAATAATGTGTATTTGATAAATGATCTATAGCATGTTTGATCTAGTTGAAAACAAAAAATATCGGCCAAATGCTGTCTATCTAAGTGCTGTCAATGCTAATTTCCTTAGACACCAACCCATGCTGTCAGACGAGGGCTTAAATACATTTTTACCCATTGTAAGAAGCAAAGAAGGGGATATAATCTAATGGTCCATCTTTAATCCCGAGCCTACGAGTTTTGTCGTGTTTTCGATTCAATGGTTTGGACACACTAGATGCATAAGTTGATGGGAAGAGAACGTTTAGCACACCATATCGAGCTTTGAAGTAGATGTTGCTATAAAAAAAACGGTCCCAATCTGAAGAGAATAGAATTTGAAAACATAGTTTGCGGCTGTTTTATTGTGACTTCACCACACAACATACGATGTTTATTTTTCACTAGCTGATAAACCCGATTTCATTCGAGTCGACGTAGTTTGAGGAAAAATAAAGGGGCATTTTTACGTATGCTTGGGTAATTCAATTTTTGATGTGCATTTTATTTTTTTCTTATTTAGTTGTATTCATTCTATAAACGTTATTCTCAACCGCGTACACCCGGGATAACGTGCCCTTTCACGGTTCGGAGAAGGAAGTGTCTTCCAACCAATGTGAATTGCAGTTTACTTTAAGTTTAGACTTAAGATAATAGTTATAAGCAATACGGCCTGGCCGTCATTAATGAATAAAAAAAAATAAACGTTATTCCTAGCTTCGTCTTTGAAGGTTTTCTATTTCAATCAATTCATCTCTCGCTGGTCCTCTAGGCATATCCCTTCCAATTGGTTGTACCTGGCTCTTTCAAAATATCGTTCACTGTTTTATAACAAATCGAGCCTTTTAACCATCTTAGCTATGAAGAAAAGGATTTTTTTCAAGAAAAGGATTTTTTTTATAAAATCCTTTCTTCTCTTGTTGTTTCACAACTTCTATTTAGCTTCATAATCTTTCGCATTTTGGATGTCATCAAATTAGTAAAACATATTTTTTATGCCTTGTGTTTTCCTCTTTAATTCTTTCGGAAATACTTTTTTATACAGTATCATTTGTCTTGGATCCGTCACATAAACTTATTTACATAGCAATGAGGAAATGTAGCATGTTGTTCCATCCTGAGCATGTATGACGTTCAAAATCTTTCTACTTTTCTAACACTTATTCTTATTTTGTCACTGAAGCTACCTGGAAACAGTTTTCCATTTTCCTTTATATTTGATCTGTATTGCTGTTCTCTTTCAAAACTTCATTTCATATTTGTAAGCATTACACTCTGAAATCGATATTTAAATTTATTACACCAACCACATTTCCAACGCTACTCAACACAATTAAAAACTGAATCTTACTGAATAACGGCATAGCGCTATGTGTTGCAAAATATTGTACACTTTTAAATGTAAACATGCATGAGAAGAAAATGAGTTGACTTTCTAAGCTCAGTTTAGTGTCTAAATAAATTTTTGAAGAGAGAAAAGTTGCAGGAAACTGGACTGTTTGTTGACGACTTTACATTTTTGTTAATTTCTTTTATTCTGATAATGGAAATTCCTTTCCCGACCATAATGTAAAAGTCACTTGTAAAAAAGAATGAACAAAAAACCATTTTTATCATTGAGCGATATTTGAACATAACAATAAATTAGATTTCCATCCACCCATTTCCGCATTGCAGAATATAATATTTTATAACTTGTTGTATAGACTGTGTTAAGGCGTACATGAAAAGTTGTTGTTACATTTGACGATATTTGTTACTTTGGGCATTTTTTTTTCAATATTCCGAGCAGGGATTGTATGCCCTTCTACGAATTTGTCTCCAACCGGGAGAGCTGCAACGTCACCTTTCTAATTTTCCAGTAAATATTGACATTTTTAAGAATTTGCCTCAATTCATTTAAATCAGACATGATTGCCATGCTTGACCATATCTTCCAATACTCTAATAGGAAGAGCTCGTATGGGAGCTCTTGTTTTTAAAATTTTGTGTAAACAGAATCATCCTCACCTAAAATCATCCGGACCAAGCTTTATTGCTATGACCGAATTATTTTCTTGGTAATACAGACAGGAGGTTCTTTGGAAACCTCCCTTTGTTTCCCACTGGCGTAAATAAATCTTCGTCGCGTTATGAATAGGAAGAAGCATTTGTAGCGTGTTTCAATAGAATTGGATGCCATGTGTATTTTTCAATATTTTTTATGTATTTGGTAGAGGGAGAGGGACAACCATTTGGTTATCCGCTTGTAGAACTGAAATTTAGAAAGTCTTTGTATTAAGTGATAAAATTATAGTTGATTTCGACGACATATGTACTTCAAAGTGATATTTTATGATTTGTTAAACGGGGTGGGGGTGGGGGGGGGGGTTGTATGACAGCCCCCCTTTGTTCTTCATTGAAGAGGCTGAAATTTTGCCGGGGTTGATTTAAACTAATATAACATCTATGTACCAAATTTCAGCCAAATCGGGCGCCATTTATAATTTTAAGCGGATAATATTCATTTTTTATAGGGGGAGATTGTATGGGAGCCACCCTTTGTTCCTCATTGAGATGGCTCAAATTTCGCGAGTATAACTGTTTAGTAATGAAACGTTTATGCTTCAAGTTTCAGCAAAATCGGGCAACGCCTATAATTTTAACGGATAATATTCACTTTTTGGGGGGGGGGTTGTATGGGAGGGGCTCTAAAAAAAAAATCAAACGCCTAAATCCGAGACCATTATGCACCTATGTACCAAGCTTGGTGCAAATCGGTTAAGTGATTTAAATTTAGTGATTTAGTGATATTGATTTGTTAGATGGGGGGAGGGGGGGGGGGTAGAGGTGGTTTATATGGGAGCCCCCCTTTTTTCTTCATTGAGGAGGCTGAAATCTTGCCAGTATTTGTTTAAAGTAATAAAACATCTATGTACCAAATTTCAGCCAAATCGGGCATCATTTGTATTTTTAAATGAATATTCGCGAAATGGGGTTGTATGGGAGCCCCCCATTTGGGGGGCTCTAAAAAAAAATAAAATCAAACGCCTAAATCCGAGACCATTATGCACCTATGTACCAAGTTTGGTGCAAATCGGTTCAGTGGAAACCCCATTGAAGCGCGCGCATAGGCACATATATATATATATATATATATATATATATATATATATATATATATATATATATATATATATATATATATATATATATATATATATATATATATATATATATATATATATATATATATTATATATATATATATATATATATATATATATATATATATATATATATATATATATTATATATATATATATATATATATATATATATATATATATATATATATATATATATATATATATATATATATATATATATATATATATATATATATATATATATATATATATATATATATATATATATATATATATATATATATATATATATATATATATATATATATATATATATATATATATATATATATATATATATATATATATATATATATATATATATATATATATATATATATATATATATATATATATATATATATATATATATATATATATGTATCTATATATATATATATATATATATATATATATATATATATATATATATATATATATATATAATATATATATATATATATATATATATATATATATATATATATATATATATATATATATATACATACATACAAACATTCATTTTCATTTATAAGATTTCGAAGACTTATGGTGAATTTGACAAACTTTATTGGGATATAGTTGCTGTCTGGATTAGATCAGCGCAATATGCTAGTTTAGCAAAACAGTCCATCAGAAACGGAGTACGGATAGACATTGACGCGTATCATGGTCATAAGTGGGTTGTATGTGTTGATCGTTCATTGGTTTTCGGTAGGCTATGTTTTGTACCGAATGATTTTTGCCCAACATCGTCTTTGATGTTTCAGTTTTGAGCAATGAATTTTCATAGTACCAACCCCAATCTGGTGTTTGTTTAATAAGTAGACGTAAAATAGCTACGCAAATGCATATATTTTTAAGTTGTAACTATACATTGGCAAGAGAAAAAGGTTATGTTTTATTGCTTATCATTTTATGAAGGATGTGAGTTTGGGTTGAATAACATAATGGTTGTAACTGTATGGCTAACCTTTCCATGTGCTGTCGTGTAATCCGCTAGCTTCATTCAGAGTCTATGATCTTTTGTTCGAACATTTAGCATGCAGCGTCATTTAGCGCTCGGTTCACTGACAACATCTCGTTTTATCTAGTAAACTTAAAAAAAAAACCAGTAGATATTTAAGTTCATTGTGATATCGACGGTGACAACATAAACAGAACAGTGTGTGTTGGGGCCAAATGGGGCAATGTATGCATTCGTATCGATATGCGTGTTGTACTACTTTTTGATAGTTAGACGAATGATATTGTACAAAATATAAAGCAACAGACTACGGACTAGTTAGAATTTAATGGATACTCTTTCGTTACAGGCACTCATAAAAAAGTGGAAAATGGATTGTCTACACTGGTGCTTAAGGAGCTATTAATGCAATCCACAGAATGAATCGTAACATCGTAACAACTTGTGGCGTTTATTCGAATTGAGGTACGTTAGATGTACCAGATTTCCCGAAACCAAACTGTATTTGTGACATTTCGGGTTGTAATCGATTGTTGATGTAGTCAGTTAATTTATTTGCCTTCTGCTGTATAGCATTGCTGGAGTAATATATTGAACTAGCATTGTAAGAAGCAAAGAAGGCGATATAATCTAATGGTCCATCTTTAATCCCGAGTCTACGAGTTTTGTCGTGTTTTCGATTCAATGGTTTGGACACAATAGATGCATAAGTTGATGGGAAGAGAACGTTTAGCACACCATATCGAGCTTTGAAGAAGGTGTTGCTATAAAAGTAAAGTTCCCGATCTTAGGAGAATAGAATTTGAAAGTATAGTTTGCGGCTGTTTTATTGTGACTTCACCACACAACATATGATGTTTATTTTTCATTTCGAAGACTTATGGTGAATTTGACAAACTTTATTGGGATATAGTTGCTGTCTGGATTAGATCAGCGCAATATGCTAGTTTAGCAAAACAGTCCATCAGAAACGTAGTACGGATAGACATTGACGCATATTATGTTCATCAGTGGGTTGCATGTGTTGATCGTTCATTGGTTTTCGGTAAGCTATGTATTGTACCGCATGAGTTTTGCCCAACATCGTCTTTGATGTTTCAGTTTTGAGCAATGAATTTTCATAGTACCAACCCCAATCTGGTGTTTGTTTAATAAGTAGACGTAAAATAGCTACGCAAATGCATATATTTTTAAGTTATAACTATACATTGGCAAGAGAAAAAGGTTACGTTTGATCGCATATCATTTTATGAAGGATGTGAGTCTGGGTAGATTAACATAATGGTTGTAACTGTATGGCTAACCTTTTCATATGCTGTCGTGTAAATCGCCAGCTTGATTCGGAGCCTATGATCTTTTGTTCGAACATTTAGCATGCAGTGTCATTTAGCGCTCGGTTCACTGACAACATGTCGTTTTATCTAGTTAACTTAAAAAAAAAACAGTGGATATATGCATTCGTATCGATATGCGTGTTGTACTACTTTTTGATAGTTGGACGAATGATATTGTACAAAATATAAAGCAACAGACTACGGACTATTTGGAATTTAATGGATACTCTTTCGTTACAGGCACTCATAAAAAAGTGGAAAATGGATTGTCTACACTGGTGCTTAAGGAGCTATTAATGCAATCCACAAAATGAATCGTAACATCGTAACAACTTGTGGCGTTTATTCGAATTGAGGTACGTTATTGTACCAGATTTCCCGAAACCAAACTGTATCTGTGACATTTCGGGTTGTAATCGATTGTTGATGTAGTCAGTTAATTTATTTGCCTTCTGTTGTATAGCATTGCTGGAGTAATATATTGAACTAGCATTGTAAGGTAAAAATGTATTTAAGCCCTCGTCCGACAGCATGGGTTGGTGTCTGAGGAAATTAGCATTGACAGCACTTAGATTGACAGCATTTAGCCGATATATTTTTGTTTTCAACTAGAACAAACATGCTATAGATCATTTATTCAAATACATATTATTCAATTTGACCGTTGAAAGTAAAAATAAACTGTGAGGGGGGAGGGGGGTTGTTGCGTGTGTGGAATTGTTGGGTGGGGGGGTTGATATTTTGCATAAACCTTCCTCCCCAACCACCAATCAGGTTGTTCGACGAGTGTGGTGGGGTTTGGGTGGATGAGGGGGTTGTTGGGTAGGTGGAGAGGTTGATATTTTGTATAAGTTTCCTCCCCCCCCCCCCCCAACCAACAACTCCACACATTCAACAACACCCTTCCTCTTCTTACAATTAATTTTTACTTTCAACGGTCAAATTGAATAATGTGTATTTGATAAATGATCTATAGCATGTTTGATCTAGTTGAAAACAAAAAATATCGGCCAAATGCTGTCTATCTAAGTGCTGTCAATGCTAATTTCCTTAGACACCAACCCATGCTGTCAGACGAGGGCTTAAATACATTTTTACCCATTGTAAGAAGCAAAGAAGGGGATATAATCTAATGGTCCATCTTTAATCCCGAGCCTACGAGTTTTGTCGTGTTTTCGATTCAATGGTTTGGACACACTAGATGCATAAGTTGATGGGAAGAGAACGTTTAGCACACCATATCGAGCTTTGAAGTAGGTGTTGCTATAAAAAAAACGGTCCCAATCTGAAGAGAATAGAATTTGAAAACATAGTTTGCGGCTGTTTTATTGTGACTTCACCACACAACATACGATGTTTATTTTTCATTTCGAAGACTTATGGTGAATTTGACAAACTTTATTGGGATATAGTTGCTGTCTGGATTAGATCAGCGCAATATGCTAGTTTAGCAAAACAGTCCATCAGAAACGTAGTACGGATAGACATTGACGCATATTATGTTCATCAGTGGGTTGCATGTGTTGATCGTTCATTGGTTTTCGGTAAGCTATGTTTTGTACCGAATGAGTTTTGCCCAACATCGTCTTTGATGTTTCAGTTTTGAGTAATGAATTTTCATAGTACCGACCCCAATCTGGCGTTTGCTTAATAAGTAGACGTAAAATAGCTACGCAAATGCATATATTTTTAAGTTGTAACTATACATTGGCAAGAGAAAAAGGTTATGTTTGATCGCTTATCATTTTATGAAGGATGTGAGTCTGGATTGAATAACATAATGGTTGTAACTGTATGGCTAACCTTTCCATGTGCTGTCGTGTAATCCGCCAGCTTCATTCAGAGTCTATGATCTTTTGTTCGAACATTTAGCATGCAGCGTCATTTAGCGCTCGGTTCACTGACAACATCTCGTTTTATCTAGTAAACTTAAAAAAAACCAGTGGATATTTAAGTTCATTGTGATATCGACGGTGACAACATAAACAGAACAGTGTGTGTTGGGGCCAAATGGGGCAATGTATGCATTCGTATCGATATGCGTGTTGTACTACTTTTTGATAGTTAGACGAATGATATTGTACAAAATATAAAGCAACAGACTACGGACTAGTTAGAATTTAATGGATACTCTTTCGTTACAGGCACTCATAAAAAAGTGGAAAATGGATTGTCTACACTGGTGCTTAAGGAGCTATTAATGCAATCCACAGAATGAATCGTAACATCGTAACAACTTGTGGCGTTTATTCGAATTGAGGTACGTTAGATGTACTAGATTTCCCGAAACCAAACTGTATCTGTGACATATCGGGTTGTAATCGATTGTAGATGTAGTCAGTTAATTTATTTGCCTTCTGCTGTATAGCATTGCTGGAGTAATATATTGAACTAGCATTGTAAGAAGCAAAGAAGGCGATATAATCTAATGGTCCATCTTTAATCCCGAGCCTACGAGTTTTGTCGTGTTTTCGATTCAATGGTTTGGACACAATAGATGCATAAGTTGATGGGAAGAGAACGTTTAGCACACCATATCGAGCTTTGAAGTAGGTGTTGCTATAAAAAAAAACGGTCCCAATCTGAAGAGAATAGAATTTGAAAACATAGTTTGCGGCTGTTTTATTGTGACTTCACCACACAACATATGATGTTTATTTTTCATTTCGAAGACTTATGGTGAATTTGACAAACTTTATTGGGATATAGTTGCTGTCTGGATTAGATCAGCGCAATATGCTAGTTTAGCAAAACAGTCCATCAGAAACGTAGTACGGATAGACATTGACGCATATTATGTTCATCAGTGGGTTGCATGTGTTGATCGTTCATTGGTTTTCGGTAAGCTATGTTTTGTACCGAATGAGTTTTGCCCAACATCGTCTTTGATGTTTCAGTTTTGAGTAATGAATTTTCATAGTACCGACCCCAATCTGGCGTTTGCTTAATAAGTAGACGTAAAATAGCTACGCAAATGCATATATTTTTAAGTTGTAACTATACATTGGCAAGAGAAAAAGGTTATGTTTGATCGCTTATCATTTTATGAAGGATGTGAGTCTGGGTTGAATAACATAATGGTTGTAACTGTATGGCTAACCTTTCCATGTGCTGTCGTGTAATCCGCCAGCTTCATTCAGAGTCTATGATCTTTTGTTCGAACATTTAGCATGCAGCGTCATTTAGCGCTCGGTTCACTGACAACATCTCGTTTTATCTAGTAAACTTAAAAAAAACCAGTGGATATTTAAGTTCATTGTGATATCGACGGTGACAACATAAACAGAACAGTGTGTGTTGGGGCCAAATGGGGCAATGTATGCATTCGTATCGATATGCGTGTTGTACTACTTTTTGATAGTTGGACGAATGATATTGTACAAAATATAAAGCAACAGACTACGGACTAGTTGGAATTTAATGGATACTCTTTCGTTACAGGCACTCATAAAAAAGTGGAAAATGGATTGTCTACACTGGTGCTTAAGGAGCTATTAATGCAATCCACAGAATGAATCGTAACATCGTAACAACTTGTGGCGTTTATTCGAATTGAGGTACGTTAGATGTACTAGATTTCCCGAAACCAAACTGTATCTGTGACATTTCGGGTTGTAATCGATTGTTGATGTAGTCAGTTAATTTATTTGCCTTCTGCTGTATAGCATTGCTGGAGTAATATATTGAACTAGCATTGGAAGAAGCAAAGAAGGGGATATAATCTAATGGTCCATCTTTAATCCCGAACCTACGAGTTTTGTCGTGTTTTCGATTCAATGGTTTGGACACAATAGATGCATAAGTTGATGGGAAGAGAACGTTTAGCACACCATATCGAGCTTTGAAGTAGGTGTTGCTATAAAAAAAAACGGTCCCAATCTGAAGAGAATAGAATTTGAAAACATAGTTTGCGGCTGTTTTATTGTGACTTCACCACACAACATATGATGTTTATTTTTCATTTCGAAGACTTATGGTGAATTTGACAAACTTTATTGGGATATAGTTGCTGTCTGGATTAGATCAGCGCAATATGCTAGTTTAGCAAAACAGTCCATCAGAAACGTAGTACGGATAGACATTGACGCATATTATGTTCATCAGTGGGTTGCATGTGTTGATCGTTCATTGGTTTTCGGTAAGCTATGTTTTGTACCGAATGAGTTTTGCCCAACATCGTCTTTGATGTTTCAGTTTTGAGTAATGAATTTTCATAGTACCGACCTCAATCTGGCGTTTGCTTAATAAGTAGACGTAAAATAGCTACGCAAATGCATATATTTTTAAGTTGTAACTATACATTGGCAAGAGAAAAAGGTTACGTTTGATCGCTTATCATTTTATGAAGGATGTGAGTCTGGGTTGAATAACATAATGGTTGTAACTGTATGGCTAACCTTTCCATGTGCTGTCGTGTAATCCGCCAGCTTCATTCAGAGTCTATGATCTTTTGTTCGAACATTTAGCATGCAACGTCATTTAGCGCTCGGTTCACTGACAACATCTCGTTTTATCTAGTAAACTTAAAAAAAACCAGTGGATATTTAAGTTCATTGTGATATCGACGGTGACAACATAAACAGAACAGTGTGTGTTGGGGCCAAATGGGGCAATGTATGCATTCGTATCGATATGCGTGTTGTACTACTTTTTGATAGTTAGACGAATGATATTGTACAAAATATAAAGCAACAGACTACGGACTAGTTGGAATTTAATGGATACTCTTTCGTTACAGGCACTCATAAAAAAGTGGAAAATGGATTGTTTACACTGGTGCTTAAGGAACTATTAATGCAATCCACGTTTGATCGCATATCATTTTATGAAGGATGTGAGTCTGGGTAGATCAACATAATGGTTGTAACTATATGGCTAGCCTTTTCATATGCTGTCGTGTGAAACCGCCAGTTTGATTCGGAGTCTATGATCTTTTGTTCGAACATTTAGCATGCAGTGTCATTTAGCGCTCGGTTCACTGACAACATCTCGTTTTATCTAGTAAACTTAGAAAAAAAACAGTGGATATATGCATTCGTATCGATATGCGTGTTGTACTACTTTTTGATAGTTGGACGAATGATATTGTACAAAATATAAAGCAACAGACTACGGACTAGTTGGAATTTAATGGATACTCTTTCGTTACAGGCACTCATAAAAAAGTGGAAAATGGATTGTCTATACTGGTGCTTAAGGAGCTATTAATGCAATCCACAGAATGAATCGTAGCATCGTAACAACTTGTGGCGTTTATTCGAATTGAGGTACGTTAGATGTACTAGATTTCCCGAAACCAAACTGTATCTGTGACATTTCGGGTTGTAATCGATTGTTGATGTAGTCAGTTAATTTATTTGCCTTCTGCTGTATAGCATTGCTGGAGTAATATATTGAACTAGCATTGTAAGAAGCAAAGCAGGCGATATAATCTAATGGTTCATCTTTAATCCCGAACCTACGAGTTTTGTCGTGTTTTCGATTCAATGGTTTGGATACAATACATGCATAAGTTGATGAGAAGAGAACGTTTAGCACACCATATCCAGCTTTGAAGTAGGTGTTGCTATAAAAAAAAAAGGTCCCAATCTGAAGAGAATAGAATTTGAAAACATAGTTTGCGGCTGTTTTATTGTGACTTCACCACACAACATATGATGTTTATTTTTCATTTCGAAGACTTATGGTGAATTTGACAAACTTTATTGGGATATAGTTGCTGTCTGGATTAGATCAGCGCAATATGCTAGTTTAGCAAAACAGTCCATCAGAAACGTAGTACGGATAGACATTGACGCATATTATGTTCATCAGTGGGTTGCATGTGTTGATCGTTTATTGGTTTTCGGTAAGCTATGTTTTGTACCGAATGAGTTTTGTCCAACATCGTCTTTGATGTTTCAGTTTTGAGTAATGAATTTTCATAGTACTGACCCTAATCTGGCGTTTGCTTAATAAGTAGACGTAAAATAGCTACGTAAATGCATATATTTTTAAGTTGTAACTATACATTGGCAAGAGAAAAAGGTTACGTTTGATCGCATATCATTTTATGAAGGATGTGAGTCTGGGTAGATTAACATAATGGTTGTAACTGTATGGCTAGCCTTTTCATATGCTGTCGTGTAAATCGCCAGCTTGATTCGGAGCCTATGATCTTTTGTGCGAACATTTAGCATGCAGTGTCATTTAGCGCTCGGTTCACTGACAACATCTCGTTTTATCTAGTAAACTTAAAAAAAAACAGTGGATATATGCATTCGTATCGATATGCGTGTTGTACTACTTTTTGATAGTTGGACGAATGATATTGTACAAAATATAAAGCAACAGACTACGGACTAGTTGGAATTTAATGGATACTCTTTCGTTACAGGCACTCATAAAAAAGTGGAAAATGGATTGTCTATACTGGTGCTTAAGGAGCTATTAATGCAATCCACAGAATGAATCGTAACATCGTAACAGCTTGTGGCGTTTATTCGAATTGAGGTTCGTTATTGTACCAGATTTCCCGAAACCAAACTGTATTTGTGACATTTCGGGTTGTAATCGATTGTTGATGTAGTCAGTTAATTTATTTGCCTTCTGCTGTATAGCATTGCTGGAGTAATATATTGAACTAGCATTGTAAGAAGCAAAGAAGGCGATATAATCTAATGGTCCATCTTTAATCCCGAGCCTACGAGTTTTGTCGTGTTTTCGATTCAATGGTTTGGACACAATAGATGCATAAGTTGATGGGAAGAGAACGTTTAGCACACCATATCGAGCTTTGAAGTAGGTGTTGCTATAAAAGTAAAGTTCCCGATCTTAGGAGAATAGAATTTGAAAGCATAGTTTGCGGCTGTTTTATTGTGCCTTCACCACACAACATATGATGTTTATTTTTCATTTCGAAGACTTATGGTGAATTTGACAAACTTTATTGGGATATAGTTGCTGTCTGGATTAGATCAGCGCAATATGCTAGTTTATCAAAACAGTCCATCAGAAACGTAGTACGGATAGACATTGACGCATATTATGTTCATCAGTGGGTTGCATGTGTTGATCGTTCATTGGTTTTCGGTAAGCTATGTTTTGTACCGAATGAGTTTTGCCCAACATCGTCTTTGATGTTTCAGTTTTGAGTAATGAATTTTCATAGTTCCGACCCCAATCTGGCGTTTGCTTAATAAGTAGACGTAAAATAGCTACGCAAATGCATATATTTTTAAGTGGTAACTATACATTGGCAAGAGAAAAAGGTTACGTTTGATCGCTTATCATTTTATGAAGGATGTGAGTCTGGGTTGAATAACATAATGGTTGTAACTGTATGGCTAACCTTTCCATGTGCTGTCGTGTAATCCGCCAGCTTCATTCAGAGTGTATGATCTTTTGTTCGAACATTTAGCATGCAGCGTCATTTAGCGCTCGGTTCACTGACAACATCTCGTTTTATCTAGTAAACTTAAAAAAAAACCAGTGGATATTTAAGTTCATTGTGATATCGACGGTGACAACATAAACAGAACAGTGTGTGTTGGGGCCAAATGGGGCAATGTATGCATTCGTATCGATATGCGTGTTGTACTACGTTTTGATAGTTAGACGAATGATATTGTACAAAATATAAAACAACAGACTACGGACTAGTTGGAATTTAATGGATACTCTTTCGTTACAGGCACTCATAAAAAAGTGGAAAATGGATTGTCTACACTGGTGCTTAAGGAGCTATTAATGCAATCCACAGAATGAATCGTAACATCGTAACAACTTGTGGCGTTTATTCGAATTGAGGTACGTTAGATGTACTAGATTTCCCGAAACCAAACTGTATCTGTGACATTTCGGGTTGTAATCGATTGTTGATGTAGTCAGTTAATTTATTTGCCTTCTGCTGTATAGCATTGCTGGAGTAATATATTGAACTAGCATTGGAAGAAGCAAAGAAGGGGATATAATCTAATGGTCCATCTTTAATCCCGAACCTACGAGTTTTGTCGTGTTTTCGATTCAATGGTTTGGACACAATAGATGCATAAGTTGATGGGAAGAGAACGTTTAGCACACCATATCGAGCTTTGAAGTAGGTGTTGCTATAAAAAAAAAACGGTCCCAATCTGAAGAGAATAGAATTTGAAAACATAGTTTGCGGCTGTTTTATTGTGACTTCACCACACAACATATGATGTTTATTTTTCATTTCGAAGACTTATGGTGAATTTGACAAACTTTATTGGGATATAGTTGCTGTCTGGATTAGATCAGCGCAATATGCTAGTTTAGCAAAACAGTCCATCAGAAACGTAGTACGGATAGACATTGATGCATATTATGTTCATCAGTGGGTTGCATGTGTTGATCGTTCATTGGTTTTCGGTAAGCTATGTTTTGTACCGAATGAGTTTTGCCCAACATCGTCTTAGATGTTTCAGTTTTGAGTAATAAATTTTCATAGTATCGACCCCAATCTGGTGTTTGCTTAATAAGTAGACGTAAAATAGCTACGCAAATGCATATATTTTAAGGTTGTAACTATACATTGGCAAGAGAAAAAGGTTATGTTTGATCGCTTATCATTTTATGAAGGATGTGAGTCTGGATTGAATAACATAATGGTTGTAACTGTATGGCTAACCTTTCCATGTGCTGTCGTGTAATCCGCCAGCTTCATTCAGAGTCTATGATCTTTTGTTCGAACATTTAGCATGCAACGTCATTTAGCGCTCGGTTCACTGACAACATCTCGTTTTATCTAGTAAACTTAAAAAAAACCAGTGGATATTTAAGTTCATTGTGATATCGACGGTGACAACATAAACAGAACAGTGTGTGTTGGGGCCAAATGGGGCAATGTATGCATTCGTATCGATATGCGTGTTGTACTACTTTTTGATAGTTAGACGAATGATATTGTACAAAATATAAAGCAACAGACTACGGACTAGTTGGAATTTAATGGATACTCTTTCGTTACAGGCACTCATAAAAAAGTGGAAAATGGATTGTCTACACTGGTGCTTAAGGAGCTATTAATGCAATCCACAGAATGAATCGTAACATCGTAACAACTTGTGGCGTTTATTCGAATTGAGGTACGTTAGATGTACTAGATTTCCCGAAACCAAACTGTATCTGTGACATTTCGGGTTGTAATCGATTGTTGATGTAGTCAGTTAATTTATTTGCCTTCTGCTGTATAGCATTGCTGGAGTAATATATTGAACTAGCATTGGAAGAAGCAAAGAAGGGGATATAATCTAATGGTCCATCTTTAATCCCGAACCTACGAGTTTTGTCGTGTTTTCGATTCAATGGTTTGGACACAATAGATGCATAAGTTGATGGGAAGAGAACGTTTAGCACACCATATCGAGCTTTGAAGTAGGTGTTGCTATAAAAGTAAAGTTCCCGATCTTAGGAGAATAGAATTTGAAAGCATAGTTTGCGGCTGTTTTATTGTGCCTTCACCACACAACATATGATGTTTATTTTTCATTTCGAAGACTTATGGTGAATTTGACAAACTTTATTGGGATATAGTTGCTGTCTGGATTAGATCAGCGCAATATGCTAGTTTAGCAAAACAGTCCATCAGAAACGTAGTACGGATAGACATTGACGCATATTATGTTCATCAGTGGGTTGCATGTGTTGATCGTTCATTGGTTTTCGGTAAGCTATGTTTTGTACCGAATGAGTTTTGCCCAACATCGTCTTAGATGTTTCAGTTTTGAGTAATAAATTTTCATAGTATCGACCCCAAACTGGTGTTTGCTTAATAAGTAGACGTAAAATAGCTACGCAAATGCATATATTTTAAGGTTGTAACTATACATTGGCAAGAGAAAAAGGTTACGTTTGATCGCTTATCATTTTATGAAGGATGTGAGTCTGGGTTGAATAACATAATGGTTGTAACTGTATGGCTAACCTTTCCATGTGCTGTCGTGTAATCCGCCAGCTTCATTCAGAGTGTATGATCTTTTGTTCGAACATTTAGCATGCAGCGTCATTTAGCGCTCGGTTCACTGACAACATCTCGTTTTATCTAGTAAACTTAAAAAAAACCAGTGGATATTTAAGTTCATTGTGATATCGACGGTGACAACATAAACAGAACAGTGTGTGTTGGGGCCAAATGGGGCAATGTATGCATTCGTATCGATATGCGTGTTGTACTACGTTTTGATAGTTAGACGAATGATATTGTACAAAATATAAAACAACAGACTACGGACTAGTTGGAATTTAATGGATACTCTTTCGTTACAGGCACTCATAAAAAAGTGGAAAATGGATTGTCTACACTGGTGCTTAAGGAGCTATTAATGCAATCCACAGAATGAATCGTAACATCGTAACAACTTGTGGCGTTTATTCGAATTGAGGTACGTTAGATGTACTAGATTTCCCGAAACCAAACTGTATCTGTGACATTTCGGGTTGTAATCGATTGTTGATGTAGTCAGTTAATTTATTTGCCTTCTGCTGTATAGCATTGCTGGAGTAATATATTGAACTAGCATTGTAAGAAGCAAAGCAGGCGATATAATCTAATGGTTCATCTTTAATCCCGAACCTACGAGTTTTGTCGTGTTTTCGATTCAATGGTTTGGATACAATACATGCATAAGTTGATGGGAAGAGAACGTTTAGTACACCATATCCAGCTTTGAAGTAGGTGTTGCTATAAAAGTAAAGTTCCCGATCTTAGGAGAATAGAATTTGAAAGCATAGTTTGCGGCTGTTTTATTGTGCCTTCACCACACAACATATGATGTTTATTTTTCATTTCGAAGACTTATGGTGAATTTGACAAACTTTATTGGGATATAGTTGCTGTCTGGATTAGATCAGCGCAATATGCTAGTTTAGCAAAACAGTCCATCAGAAACGTAGTACGGATAGACATTGATGCATATTATGTTCATCAGTGGGTTGCATGTGTTGATCGTTCATTGGTTTTCGGTAAGCTATGTTTTGTACCGAATGAGTTTTGCCCAACATCGTCTTAGATGTTTCAGTTTTGAGTAATAAATTTTCATAGTATCGACCCCAAACTGGTGTTTGCTTAATAAGTAGACGTAA
Source organism: Anopheles nili (assembly GCF_943737925.1). Classification (NCBI taxonomy): domain Eukaryota; kingdom Metazoa; phylum Arthropoda; class Insecta; order Diptera; family Culicidae; genus Anopheles; species Anopheles nili. Next base: position 13,969,389 of record NC_071293.1, read on the forward strand.
AATAGCTACGCAAATGCATATATTTTAAGGTTGTAACTATACATTGGCAAGAGAAAAAGGTTATGTTTGATCGCTTATCATTTTATGAAGGATGTGAGTCTGGATTGAATAACATAATGGTTGTAACTGTATGGCTAACCTTTCCATGTGCTGTCGTGTAATCCGCCAGCTTCATTCAGAGTCTATGATCTTTTGTTCGAACATTTAGCATGCAACGTCATTTAGCGCTCGGTTCACTGACAACATCTCGTTTTATCTAGTAAACTTAAAAAAAACCAGTGGATATTTAAGTTCATTGTGATATCGACGGTGACAACATAAACAGAACAGTGTGTGTTGGGGCCAAATGGGGCAATGTATGCATTCGTATCGATATGCGTGTTGTACTACTTTTTGATAGTTAGACGAATGATATTGTACAAAATATAAAGCAACAGACTACGGACTAGTTGGAATTTAATGGATACTCTTTCGTTACAGGCACTCATAAAAAAGTGGAAAATGGATTGTTTACACTGGTGCTTAAGGAACTATTAATGCAATCCACGTTTGATCGCATATCATTTTATGAAGGATGTGAGTCTGGGTAGATCAACATAATGGTTGTAACTATATGGCTAGCCTTTTCATATGCTGTCGTGTGAAACCGCCAGTTTGATTCGGAGTCTATGATCTTTTGTTCGAACATTTAGCATGCAGTGTCATTTAGCGCTCGGTTCACTGACAACATCTCGTTTTATCTAGTAAACTTAGAAAAAAAACAGTGGATATATGCATTCGTATCGATATGCGTGTTGTACTACTTTTTGATAGTTGGACGAATGATATTGTACAAAATATAAAGCAACAGACTACGGACTAGTTGGAATTTAATGGATACTCTTTCGTTACAGGCACTCATAAAAAAGTGGAAAATGGATTGTCTATACTGGTGCTTAAGGAGCTATTAATGCAATCCAAAGAATGAATCGTAACATCGTAACAACTTGTGGCGTTTATTCGAATTGAGGTACGTTATTGTACCAGATTTCCCGAAACCAAACTGTATCTGTGACATATCGGGTTGTAATCGATTGTTGATGTAGTCAGTTAATTTATTTGCCTTCTGCTGTATAGCATTGCTGGAGTAATATATTGAACTAGCATTGTAAGAAGCAAAGAAGGCGATATAATCTAATGGTCCATCTTTAATCCCGAGCCTACGAGTTTTGTCGTGTTTTCGATTCAATGGTTTGGACACAATAGATGCATAAGTTGATGGGAAGAGAACGTTTAGCACACCATATCCAGCTTTGAAGTAGGTGTTGCTATAAAAAAAAAGGTCCAATCTGAAGAGAATAGAATTTGAAAACATAGTTTGCGGCTGTTTTATTGTGACTTCACCACACAACATATGATGTTTATTTTTCATTTCGAAGACTTATGGTGAATTTGACAAACTTTATTGGGATATAGTTGCTGTCTGGATTAGATCAGCGCAATATGCTAGTTTATCAAAACAGTCCATCAGAAACGTAGTACGGATAGACATTGACGCATATTATGTTCATCAGTGGGTTGCATGTGTTGATCGTTTATTGGTTTTCGGTAAGCTATGTTTTGTACCGAATGAGTTTTGCCCAACATCGTCTTTGATGTTTCAGTTTTGAGTAATGAATTTTCATAGTACTGACCCCAATCTGGCGTTTGCTTAATAAGTAGACGTAAAATAGCTACGTAAATGCATATATTTTTAAGTTGTAACTATACATTGGCAAGAGAAAAAGGTTACGTTTGATCGCATATCATTTTATGAAGGATGTGAGTCTGGGTAGATTAACATAATGGTTGTAACTGTATGGCTAGCCTTTTCATATGATGTCGTGTAAATCGCCAGCTTGATTCGGAGCCTATGATCTTTTGTGCGAACATTTAGCATGCAGTGTCATTTAGCGCTCGGTTCACTGACAACATCTCGTTTTATCTAGTAAACTTAAAAAAAAACAGTGGATATATGCATTCGTATCGATATGCGTGTTGTACTACTTTTTGATAGTTGGACGAATGATATTGTACAAAATATAAAGCAACAGACTACGGACTAGTTGGAATTTAATGGATACTCTTTCGTTACAGGCACTCATAAAAAAGTGGAAAATGGATTGTCTATACTGGTGCTTAAGGAGCTATTAATGCAATCCACAGAATGAATCGTAACATCGTAGCAGCTTGTGGCGTTTATTCGAATTGAGGTTCGTTATTGTACCAGATTTCCCGAAACCAAACTGTATTTGTGACATTTCGGGTTGTAATCGATTGTTGATGTAGTCAGTTAATTTATTTGCCTTCTGCTGTATAGCATTGCTGGAGTAATATATTGAACTAGCATTGTAAGAAGCAAAGAAGGCGATATAATCTAATGGTCCATCTTTAATCCCGAGCCTACGAGTTTTGTCGTGTTTTCGATTCAATGGTTTGGACACAATAGATGCATAAGTTGATGGGAAGAGAACGTTTAGCACACCATATCGAGCTTTGAAGTAGGTGTTGCTATAAAAGTAAAGTTCCCGATCTTAGGAGAATAGAATTTGAAAGCATAGTTTGCGGCTGTTTTATTGTGCCTTCACCACACAACATATGATGTTTATTTTTCATTTCGAAGACTTATGGTGAATTTGACAAACTTTATTGGGATATAGTTGCTGTCTGGATTAGATCAGCGCAATATGCTAGTTTATCAAAACAGTCCATCAGAAACGTAGTACGGATAGACATTGACGCATATTATGTTCATCAGTGGGTTGCATGTTTTGATCGTTCATTGGTTTTCGGTAAGCTATGTTTTGTACCGCATGAGTTTTGCCCAACATCGTCTTTGATGTTTCAGTTTTGAGCAATGAATTTTCATAGTACCAACCCCAATCTGGTGTTTGTTTAATAAGTAGACGTAAAATAGCTACGCAAATGCATATATTTTTAAGTTGTAACTATACATTGGCAAGAGAAAAAGGTTATGTTTGATCGCTTATCATTTTATGAAGGATGTGAGTCTGGGTTGAATAACATAATGGTTGTAACTGTATGGCTAACCTTTCCATGTGCTGTCATGTAATCCGCCAGCTTCATTCAGAGTCTATGATCTTTTGTTCGAACATTTAGCATGCAGCGTCATTTAGCGCTCGGTTCACTGACAACATCTCGTTTTATCTAGTAAACTTAAAAAAAACCAGTGGATATTTAAGTTCATTGTGATATCGACGGTGACAACATAAACAGAACAGTGTGTGTTGGGGCCAAATGGGGCAATGTATGCATTCGTATCGATATGCGTGTTGTACTACTTTTTGAAAGTTAGACGAATGATATTGTACAAAATATAAAACAACAGACTACGGACTAGTTGGAATTTAATGGATACTCTTTCGTTACAGGCACTCATAAAAAAGTGGAAAATGGATTGTCTACACTGGTGCTTAAGGAGCTATTAATGCAATCCACAGAATGAATCGTAACATCGTAACAACTTGTGGCGTTTATTCGAATTGAGGTACGTTAGATGTACTAGATTTCCCGAAACCAAACTGTATCTGTGACATATCGGGTTGTAATCGATTGTAGATGTAGTCAGTTAATTTATTTGCCTTCTGCTGTATAGCATTGCTGGAGTAATATATTGAACTAGCATTGTAAGAAGCAAAGAAGGGGATATAATCTAATGGTCCATCTTTAATCCCGAGCCTACGAGTTTTGTCGTGTTTTCGATTCAATGGTTTGGACACAATAGATGCATAAGTTGATGGGAAGAGAACGTTTAGCACACCATATCGACCTTTGAAGTAGGTGTTGCTATAAAAGTAAAGTTCCCGATCTTAGGAGAATAGAATTTGAAAGCATAGTTTGCGGCTGTTTTATTGTGACTTCACCACACAACATATGATGTTTATTTTTCATTTCGAAGACTTATGGTGAATTTGACAAACTTTATTGGGATATAGTTGCTGTCTGGATTAGATCAGCGCAATATGCTAGTTTAGCAAAACAGTCCATCAGAAACGTAGTACGGATAGACATTGACGCATATTATGTTCATCAGTGGGTTGCATGTGTTGATCGTTCATTGGTTTTCGGTAAGCTATGTTTTGTACCGAATGAGTTTTGCCCAACATCGTCTTTGATGTTTCAGTTTTGAGTAATGAATTTTCATAGTTCCGACCCCAATCTGGCGTTTGCTTAATAAGTAGACGTAAAATAGCTACGCAAATGCATATATTTTTAAGTTGTAACTATACATTGGCAAGAGAAAAAGGTTATGTTTGATCGCTTATCATTTTATGAAGGATGTGAGTCTGGGTTGAATAACATAATGGTTGTAACTGTATGGCTAACCTTTCCATGTGCTGTCGTGTAATCCGCCAGCTTCATTCAGAGTCTATGATCTTTTGTTCGAACATTTAGCATGCAGCGTCATTTAGCGCTCGGTTCACTGACAACATCTCGTTTTATCTAGTAAATTAAAAAAAAAACCAGTGGATATTTAAGTTCATTGTGATATCGACGGTGACAACATAAACAGAACAGTGTGTGTTGGGGCCAAATGGGGCAATGTATGCATTCGTATCGATATGCGTGTTGTACTACTTTTTGATAGTTGGACGAATGATATTGTACAAAATATAAAGCAACAGACTACGGACTAGTTGGAATTTAATGGATACTCTTTCGTTACAGGCACTCATAAAAAAGTGGAAAATGGATTGTCTACACTGGTGCTTAAGGAGCTATTAATGCAATCCACAGAATGAATCGTAACATCGTAACAACTTGTGGCGTTTATTCGAATTGAGGTACGTTAGATGTACTAGATTTCCCGAAACCAAACTGTATCTGTGACATTTCGGGTTGTAATCGATTGTTGATGTAGTCAGTTAATTTATTTGCCTTCTGCTGTATAGCATTGCTGGAGTAATATATTGAACTAGCATTGGAAGAAGCAAAGAAGGGGATATAATCTAATGGTCCATCTTTAATCCCGAACCTACGAGTTTTGTCGTGTTTTCGATTCAATCATTGGACACAATAGATGCATAAGTTGATGGGAAGAGAACGTTTAGCACACCATATCGAGCTTTGAAGTAGGTGTTGCTATAAAAAAACGGTCCCAATCTGAAGAGAATAGAATTTGAAAACATAGTTTGCGGCTGTTTTATTGTGACTTCACCACACAACATATGATGTTTATTTTTCATTTCGAAGACTTATGGTGAATTTGACAAACTTTATTGGGATATAGTTGCTGTCTGGATTAGATCAGCGCAATATGCTAGTTTAGCAAAACAGTCCATCAGAAACGTAGTACGGATAGACATTGACGCATATTATGTTCATCAGTGGGTTGCATGTGTTGATCGTTCATTGGTTTTCGGTAAGCTATGTTTTGTACCGAATGAGTTTTGCCCAACATCGTCTTTGATGTTTCAGTTTTGAGTAATGAATTTTCATAGTACCGACCTCAATCTGGCGTTTGCTTAATAAGTAGACGTAAAATAGCTACGCAAATGCATATATTTTTAAGTTGTAACTATACATTGGCAAGAGAAAAAGGTTATGTTTGATCGCTTATCATTTTATGAAGGATGTGAGTCTGGGTTGAATAACATAATGGTTGTAACTGTATGGCTAACCTTTCCATGTGCTGTCGTGTAATCCGCCAGCTTCATTCAGAGTCTATGATCTTTTGTTCGAACATTTAGCATGCAGCGTCATTTAGCGCTCGGTTCACTGACAACATCTCGTTTTATCTAGTAAACTTAAAAAAAAACCAGTGGATATTTAAGTTCATTGTGATATCGACGGTGACAACATAAACAGAACAGTGTGTGTTGGGGCCAAATGGGGCAATGTATGCATTCGTATCGATATGCGTGTTGTACTACTTTTTGATAGTTAGACGAATGATATTGTACAAAATATAAAGCAACAGACTACGGACTAGTTGGAATTTAATGGATACTCTTTCGTTACAGGCACTCATAAAAAAGTGGAAAATGGATTGTCTACACTGGTGCTTAAGGAGCTATTAATGCAATCCACAGAATGAATCGTAACATCGTAACAACTTGTGGCGTTTATTCGAATTGAGGTACGTTAGATGTACTAGATTTCCCGAAACCAAACTGTATCTGTGACATTTCGGGTTGTAATCGATTGTTGATGTAGTCAGTTAATTTATTTGCCTTCTGTTGTATAGCATTGCTGGAGTAATATATTGAACTAGCATTGTAAGAAGCAAAGCAGGCGATATAATCTAATGGTTCATCTTTAATCCCGAACCTACGAGTTTTGTCGTGTTTTCGATTCAATGGTTTGGATACAATACATGCATAAGTTGATGGGAAGAGAACGTTTAGTACACCATATCCAGCTTTGAAGTAGGTGTTGCTATAAAAGTAAAGTTTCCGATCTTAGGAGAATAGAATTTGAAAGCATAGTTTGCGGCTGTTTTATTGTGCCTTCACCACACAACATATGATGTTTATTTTTCATTTCGAAGACTTATGGTGAATTTGACAAACTTTATTGGGATATAGTTGCTGTCTGGATTAGATCAGCGCAATATGCTAGTTTAGCAAAACAGTCCATCAGAAACGTAGTACGGATAGACATTGATGCATATTATGTTCATCAGTGGGTTGCATGTGTTGATCGTTCATTGGTTTTCGGTAAGCTATGTTTTGTACCGAATGAGTTTTGCCCAACATCGTCTTAGATGTTTCAGTTTTGAGTAATAAATTTTCATAGTATCGACCCCAAACTGGTGTTTGCTTAATAAGTAGACGTAAAATAGCTACGCAAATGCATATATTTTTAAGTTGTAACTATACATTGGCAAGAGAAAAAGGTTATGTTTGATCGCTTATCATTTTATGAAGGATGTGAGTCTGGATTGAATAACATAATGGTTGTAACTGTATGGCTAACCTTTCCATGTGCTGTCGTGTAATCCGCCAGCTTCATTCAGAGTCTATGATCTTTTGTTCGAACATTTAGCATGCAACGTCATTTAGCGCTCGGTTCACTGACAACATCTCGTTTTATCTAGTAAACTTAAAAAAAACCAGTGGATATTTAAGTTCATTGTGATATCGACGGTGACAACATAAACAGAACAGTGTGTGTTGGGGCCAAATGGGGCAATGTATGCATTCGTATCGATATGCGTGTTGTACTACTTTTTGATAGTTAGACGAATGATATTGTACAAAATATAAAGCAACAGACTACGGACTAGTTGGAATTTAATGGATACTCTTTCGTTACAGGCACTCATAAAAAAGTGGAAAATGGATTGTTTACACTGGTGCTTAAGGAACTATTAATGCAATCCACGTTTGATCGCATATCATTTTATGAAGGATGTGAGTCTGGGTAGATCAACATAATGGTTGTAACTATATGGCTAGCCTTTTCATATGCTGTCGTGCGAAACCGCCAGTTTGATTCGGAGTCTATGATCTTTTGTTCGAACATTTAGCATGCAGTGTCATTTAGCGCTCGGTTCACTGACAACATCTCGTTTTATCTAGTAAACTTAGAAAAAAACAGTGGATATATGCATTCGTATCGATATGCGTGTTGTACTACTTTTTGATAGTTGGACGAATGATATTGTACAAAATATAAAGCAACAGACTACGGACTAGTTGGAATTTAATGGATACTCTTTCGTTACAGGCACTCATAAAAAAGTGGAAAATGGATTGTCTATACTGGTGCTTAAGGAGCTATTAATGCAATCCACAGAATGAATCGTAGCATCGTAACAACTTGTGGCGTTTATTCGAATTGAGGTACGTTAGATGTACTAGATTTCCCGAAACCAAACTGTATCTGTGACATTTCGGGTTGTAATCGATTGTTGATGTAGTCAGTTAATTTATTTGCCTTCTGCTGTATAGCATTGCTGGAGTAATATATTGAACTAGCATTGTAAGAAGCAAAGCAGGCGATATAATCTAATGGTTCATCTTTAATCCCGAACCTACGAGTTTAATCGTGTTTTCGATTCAATGGTTTGGATACAATACATGCATAAGTTGATGAGAAGAGAACGTTTAGCACACCATATCGAGCTTTGAAGTAGGTGTTGCTATAAAAAAAAAGGTCCCAATCTGAAGAGAATAGAATTTGAAAACATAGTTTGCGGCTGTTTTATTGTGCCTTCACCACACAACATATGATGTTTATTTTTCATTTCGAAGACTTATGGTGAATTTGACAAACTTTATTGGGATATAGTTGCTGTCTGGATTAGATCAGCGCAATATGCTAGTTTATCAAAACAGTCCATCAGAAACGTAGTACGGATAGACATTGACGCATATTATGTTCATCAGTGGGTTGCATGTGTTGATCGTTTATTGGTTTTCGGTAAGCTATGTTTTGTACCGAATGAGTTTTGTCCAACATCGTCTTTGATGTTTCAGTTTTGAGTAATGAATTTTCATAGTACTGACCCCAATCTGGCGTTTGCTTAATAAGTAGACGTAAAATAGCTACGTAAATGCATATATTTTTAAGTTGTAACTATACATTGGCAAGAGAAAAAGGTTACGTTTGATCGCATATCATTTTATGAAGGATGTGAGTCTGGGTAGATTAACATAATGGTTGTAACTGTATGGCTAGCCTTTTCATATGCTGTCGTGTAAATCGCCAGCTTGATTCGGAGCCTATGATCTTTTGTGCGAACATTTAGCATGCAGTGTCATTTAGCGCTCGGTTCACTGACAACATCTCGTTTTATCTAGTAAACTTAAAAAAAAAACAGTGGATATATGCATTCGTATCGATATGCGTGTTGTACTACTTTTTGATAGTTGGACGAATGATATTGTACAAAATATAAAGCAACAGACTACGGACTAGTTGGAATTTAATGGATACTCTTTCGTTACAGGCACTCATAAAAAAGTGGAAAATGGATTGTCTATACTGGTGCTTAAGGAGCTATTAATGCAATCCACAGAATGAATCGTAACATCGTAACAACTTGTGGCGTTTATTCGAATTGAGGTTCGTTATTGTACCAGATTTCCCGAAACCAAACTGTATTTGTGACATTTCGGGTTGTAATCGATTGTTGATGTAGTCAGTTAATTTATTTGCCTTCTGCTGTATAGCATTGCTGGAGTAATATATTGAACTAGCATTGTAAGAAGCAAAGAAGGCGATATAATCTAATGGTCCATCTTTAATCCCGAGCCTACGAGTTTTGTCGTGTTTTCGATTCAATGGTTTGGACACAATAGATGCATAAGTTGATGGGAAGAGAACGTTTAGCACACCATATCGAGCTTTGAAGTAGGTGTTGCTATAAAAGTAAAGTTCCCGATCTTAGGAGAATAGAATTTGAAAGCATAGTTTGCGGCTGTTTTATTGTGCCTTCACCACACAACATATGATGTTTATTTTTCATTTCGAAGACTTATGGTGAATTTGACAAACTTTATTGGGATATAGTTGCTGTCTGGATTAGATCAGCGCAATATGCTAGTTTATCAAAACAGTCCATCAGAAACGTAGTACGGATAGACATTGACGCATATTATGTTCATCAGTGGGTTGCATGTGTTGATCGTTCATTGGTTTTCGGTAAGCTATGTTTTGTACCGCATGAGTTTTGCCCAACATCGTCTTTGATGTTTCAGTTTTGAGCAATGAATTTTCATAGTACCAACCCCAATCTGGTGTTTGTTTAATAAGTAGACGTAAAATAGCTACGCAAATGCATATATTTTTAAGTTGTAACTATACATTGGCAAGAGAAAAAGGTTATGTTTGATCGCTTATCATTTTATGAAGGATGTGAGTCTGGGTTGAATAACATAATGGTTGTAACTGTATGGCTAACCTTTCCATATGCTGTCGTGTAATCCGCCAGCTTCATTCAGAGTCTATGATCTTTTGTTCGAACATTTAGCATGCAACGTCATTTAGCGCTCGGTTCACTGACAACATCTCGTTTTATCTAGTAAACTTAAAAAAAACCAGTGGATATTTAAGTTCATTGTGATATCGACGGTGACAACATAAACAGAACAGTGTGTGTTGGGGCCAAATGGGGCAATGTATGCATTCGTATCGATATGCGTGTTGTACTACTTTTTGATAGTTAGACGAATGATATTGTACAAAATATAAAACAACAGACTACGGACTAGTTGGAATTTAATGGATACTCTTTCGTTACAGGCACTCATAAAAAAGTGGAAAATGGATTGTCTACACTGGTGCTTAAGGAGCTATTAATGCAATCCACAGAATGAATCGTAACATCGTAACAACTTGTGGCGTTTATTCGAATTGAGGTACGTTAGATGTACTAGATTTCCCGAAACCAAACTGTATCTGTGACATATCGGGTTGTAATCGATTGTAGATGTAGTCAGTTAATTTATTTGCCTTCTGCTGTATAGCATTGCTGGAGTAATATATTGAACTAGCATTGTAAGAAGCAAAGAAGGGGATATAATCTAATGGTCCATCTTTAATCCCGAGCCTACGAGTTTTGTCGTGTTTTCGATTCAATGGTTTGGACACAATAGATGCATAAGTTGATGGGAAGAGAACGTTTAGCACACCATATCGAGCTTTGAAGTAGGTGTTGCTATAAAAGTAAAGTTCCCGATCTTAGGAGAATAGAATTTGAAAGCATAGTTTGCGGCTGTTTTATTGTGACTTCACCACACAACATATGATGTTTATTTTTCATTTCGAAGACTTATGGTGAATTTGACAAACTTTATTGGGATATAGTTGCTGTCTGGATTAGATCAGCGCAATATGCTAGTTTAGCAAAACAGTCCATCAGAAACGTAGTACGGATAGACATTGACGCATATTATGTTCATCAGTGGGTTGCATGTGTTGATCGTTCATTGGTTTTCGGTAAGCTATGTTTTGTACCGAATGAGTTTTGCCCAACATCGTCTTTGATGTTTCAGTTTTGAGTAATGAATTTTCATAGTACCGACCCCAATCTGGCGTTTGCTTAATAAGTAGACGTAAAATAGCTACGCAAATGCATATATTTTAAGTTGTAACTATACATTGGCAAGAGAAAAAGGTTACGTTTGATCGCATATCATTTTATGAAGGATGTGAGTCTGGGTTGAATAACATAATGGTTGTAACTGTATGGCTAGCCTTTTCATATGCTGTCGTGTAATCCGCCAGCTTCATTCAGAGTCTATGATCTTTTGTTCGAACATTTAGCATGCAGCGTCATTTAGCGCTCGGTTCACTGACAACATCTCGTTTTATCTAGTAAACTTAAAAAAAAACAGTGGATATATGCATTCGTATCGATATGCGTGTTGTACTACTTTTTGATAGTTAGACGAATGATATTGTACAAAATATAAAACAACAGACTACGGACTAGTTGGAATTTAATGGATACTCTTTCGTTACAGGCACTCATAAAAAAGTGGAAAATGGATTGTCTACACTGGTGCTTAAGGAGCTATTAATGCAATCCACAGAATGAATCGTAACATCGTAACAACTTGTGGCGTTTATTCGAATTGAGGTTCGTTATTGTACCAGATTTCCCGAAACCAAACTGTATCTGTGACATTTCGGGTTGTAATCGATTGTAGATGTAGTCAGTTAATTTATTTGCCTTCTGCTGTATAGCATTGCTGGAGTAATATATTGAACTAGCATTGTAAGAAGCAAAGAAGGCGATATAATCTAATGGTCCATCTTTAATCCCGAGCCTACGAGTTTTGTCGTGTTTTCGATTCAATGGTTTGGACACAATAGATGCATAAGTTGATGGGAAGAGAACGTTTAGCACACCATATCGAGCTTTGAAGTAGGTGTTGCTATAAAAAAAACGGTCCCAATCTGAAGAGAATAGAATTTGAAAACATAGTTTGCGGCTGTTTTATTGTGACTTCACCACACAACATATGATGTTTATTTTTCATTTCGAAGACTTATGGTGAATTTGACAAACTTTATTGGGATATAGTTGCTGTCTGGATTAGATCAGCGCAATATGCTAGTTTAGCAAAACAGTCCATCAGAAACGTAGTACGGATAGACATTGACGCATATTATGTTCATCAGTGGGTTGCATGTGTTGATCGTTCATTGGTTTTCGGTAAGCTATGTTTTGTACCGAATGAGTTTTGTCCAACATCGTCTTTGATGTTTCAGTTTTGAGTAATGAATTTTCATAGTACTGACCCCAATCTGGCGTTTGCTTAATAAGTAGACGTAAAATAGCTACGTAAATGCATATATTTTTAAGTTGTAACTATACATTGGCAAGAGAAAAAGGTTACGTTTGATCGCTTATCATTTTATGAAGGATGTGAGTCTGGGTAGATCAACATAATGGTTGTAACTATATGGCTAGCCTTTCCATATGCTGTCGTGTAAACCGCCAGTTTGATTCGGAGTCTATGATCTTCTGTTCGAACATTTAGCATGCAGTGTCATGTAGCGCTCGGTTCACTGACAACATCTCGTTTTATCTAGTAAACTTAAAAAAAAACCAGTGGATATTTAAGTTCATTGTGATATCGACGGTGACAACATAAACAGAACAGTGTGTGTTGGGGCCAAATGGGGCAATGTATGCATTCGTATCGATATGCGTGTTGTACTACTTTTTGATAGTTGGACGAATGATATTGTACAAAATATAAAGCAACAGACTACGGACTAGTTGGAATTTAATGGATACTCTTTCGTTACAGGCACTCATAAAAAAGTGGAAAATGGATTGTCTATACTGGTGCTTAAGGAGCTATTAATGCAATCCACAGAATGAATCGTAACATCGTAACAACTTGTGGCGTTTATTCGAATTGAGGTACGTTAGATGTACTAGATTTCCCGAAACCAAACTGTATCTGTGACATATCGGGTTGTAATCGATTGTAGATGTAGTCAGTTAATTTATTTGCCTTCTGCTGTATAGCATTGCTGGAGTAATATATTGAACTAGCATTGTAAGAAGCAAAGAAGGCGATATAATCTAATGGTTCATCTTTAATCCCGAACCTACGAGTTTTGTCGTGTTTTCGATTCAATGGTTTGGATACAATACATGCATAAGTTGATGGGAAGAGAACGTTTAGCACACCATATCGAGCTTTGAAGTAGGTGTTGCTATAAAAGTAAAGTTCCCGATCTTAGGAGAATAGAATTTGAAAGCATAGTTTGCGGCTGTTTTATTGTGACTTCACCACACAACATATGATGTTTATTTTTCATTTCGAAGACTTATGGTGAATTTGACAAACTTTATTGGGATATAGTTGCTGTCTGGATTAGATCAGCGCAATATGCTAGTTTAGCAAAACAGTCCATCAGAAACGTAGTACGGATAGACATTGACACATATTATGTTCATCAGTGGGTTGCATGTGTTGATCGTTCATTGGTTTTCGGTAAGCTATGTTTTGTACCGAATGAGTTTTGCCCAACATCGTCTTTGATGTTTCAGTTTTGAGTAATGAATTTTCATAGTACCGACCCCAATCTGGCGTTTGCTTAATAAGTAGACGTAAAATAGCTACGCAAATGCATATATTTTTAAGTTGTAACTATACATTGGCAAGAGAAAAAGGTTATGTTTGATCGCATATCATTTTATGAAGGATGTGAGTCTGGGTAGATTAACATAATGGTTGTAACTGTATGGCTAGCCTTTTCATATGCTGTCGTGTAAATCGCCAGCTTGATTCGGAGCCTATGATCTTTTGTGCGAACATTTAGCATGCAGTGTCATTTAGCGCTCGGTTCACTGACAACATCTCGTTTTATCTAGTAAACTTAAAAAAAACAGTGGATATATGCATTCGTATCGATATGCGTGTTGTACTACTTTTTGATAGTTGGACGAATGATATTGTACAAAATATAAAGCAACAGACTACGGACTAGTTGGAATTTAATGGATACTCTTTCGTTACAGGCACTCATAAAAAAGTGGAAAATGGATTGTCTATACTGGTGCTTAAGGAGCTATTAATGCAATCCACAGAATGAATCGTAGCATCGTAACAACTTGTGGCGTTTATTCGAATTGAGGTACGTTAGATGTACCAGATTTCCCGAAACCAAACTGTATCTGTGACATTTCGGGTTGTAATCGATTGTAGATGTAGTCAGTTAATTTATTTGCCTTCTGCTGTATAGCATTGCTGGAGTAATATATTGAACTAGCATTGTAAGAAGCAAAGAAGGGGATATAATCTAATGGTCCATCTTTAATCCCGAGCCTACGAGTTTTGTCGTGTTTTCGATTCAATGGTTTGGACACAATAGATGCATAAGTTGATGGGAAGAGAACGTTTAGCACACCATATCGAGCTTTGAAGTAGGTGTTGCTATAAAAAAAAGGTCCCAACCTGAAGAGAATAGAATTTGAAAACATAGTTTGCGGCTGTTTTATTGTGACTTCACCACACAACATATGATGTTTATTTTTCATTTCGAAGACTTATGGTGAATTTGACAAACTTTATTGGGATATAGTTGCTGTCTGGATTAGATCAGCGCAATATGCTAGTTTAGCAAAACAGTCCATCAGAAACGTAGTACGGATAGACATTGACGTATATTATGTTCATCAGTGGGTTGCATGTGTTGATCGTTCATTGGTTTTCGGTAAGCTATGTTTTGTACCGAATGAGTTTTGTCCAACATCGTCTTTGATGTTTCAGTTTTGAGTAATAAATTTTCATAGTACTGACCCCAATCTGGCGTTTGCTTAATAAGTAGACGTAAAATAGCTACGTAAATGCATATATTTTTAAGTTGTAACTATACATTGGCAAGAGAAAAAGGTTACGTTTGATCGCTTATCATTTTATGAAGGATGTGAGTCTGGGTAGATCAACATAATGGTTGTAACTATATGGCTAGCCTTTCCATATGCTGTCGTGTAAACCGCCAGTTTGATTCGGAGTCTATGATCTTCTGTTCGAACATTTAGCATGCAGTGTCATGTAGCGCTCGGTTCACTGACAACATCTCGTTTTATCTAGTAAACTTAAAAAAAAAACCAGTAGATATTTAAGTTCATTGTGATATCGACGGTGACAACATAAACAGAACAGTGTGTGTTGGGGCCAAATGGGGCAATGTATGCATTCGTATCGATATGCGTGTTGTACTACGTTTTGATAGTTAGACGAATGATATTGTACAAAATATAAAGCAACAGACTACGGACTAGTTGGAATTTAATGGATACTCTTTCGTTACAGGCACTCATAAAAAAGTGGAAAATGGATTGTCTACACTGGTGCTTAAGGAGCTATTAATGCAATCCACAGAATGAATCGTAACATCGTAACAACTTGTGGCGTTTATTCGAATTGAGGTACGTTAGATGTACTAGATTTCCCGAAACCAAACTGTATCTGTGACATCTTCTTCTTTCTTGGCCCGCTCATAGTTGAGCACGTCGTGCTGACATGGCCAGGTTGCCAATCAGTTTCCAGGAAACTCGGTCCAGGACTGCTCTCCTCCACCCCCGGCTGCACCCAATCTCCGACAGGTCCTGCTCCACTTGGTCCAGCCACCGAACTCGCTGCGCTCCTCTGCGCCTCGTGCCGAACGGTTCGCTGACGAGCACCTTCTTGGTGGGGCATGAGTCCGGCATCCTCATGACATGCCCCAACCACCGAATTCTGCCGGCCTTCGCCACCGTCAGGATGTCCGGCTCGCCATACAGCTCAGCTAGTTCTTGGTTCATTCTCCTTCTCCACACGCCTTGCTCACAAATACCGCCAAAGATAGTCCGCAGCACCCGCCGCTCGAAAATGGCGAGAGCGTTGGCGTCCTCTGCCCGTATCGTCCAAGACTCATGGCCATAGAGGACTACCGGGCGTATCAGTGTGCGATATATCGTGCATTTCATGTGTTGCTGGAGTCTTCTGGATCGCAAGAGCTTATGGAGCCCATAGTAGGCACGATTTCCCTGAACAATGCGTCTTCGAATTTCGCTGTTCACATTATTGTCCGAAGTGACGATCGTACCAAGGTAGCAGAACTCCTCTACCACCTCAAGATCGTCACCATCAACTGTTACTCTGCTTCCAAGTCGGGCTCTATCCCGATCAGAGCCACCGGCAAGCAGGTACTTGGTCTTCGACGCATTGATCCTCAAACCAATCCTAGCGGCCTCGCGTTTCAGTCGAGTATACGCCTCGCATACTGCCACAGATGTCCTTCCGATGATGTCAATGTCATCCGCGAAGCCCAGGAATTGGAGAGATCAGGAGAAAATCGTGCCCCGTATGTCGAAGCCCGCGCTTCTCATGACACCTTCCAGAGCGATGTTAAACAGTAGACAGGAGAGTCCGTCCCCTTGCCTCAGACCCCGGTGTGAGTCAAACGGCTCCGAAAGCATGTTCGACACTCGCACCTTGCACTGTACCCCATCCAAGGTGGCCCTTAACAGCCGTACCAGCTTCCCAGGGAATCCGTACTGCTGCATGGTGTTCCATAGCTCCATTCGATCTATGGTGTCATAGGCCGCCTTGAAATCAATAAATAGGTGGTGCGTAGGGATCTGGTGCTCTCGGCATTTCTGGAGGATCTGCCGTAGAGTAAAGATTTGGTCGGTGGTGGATTTGCCTCCAACAAATCCTGCCTGGTAGCTTCCAACGAAATCTGTAGCAAGGGGCGCAAGTCTGCAGAAAAGTATTCGGGACAGGATCTTATAGGCAGCATTCAGGACTGTGATGGCTCGGAAGTTAGCACAGTCCAATCTGTCGCCCTTTTTGTAGACTGGGTGTATGACACCCAGTTTCCACTCATCCGGTAGTTCTTCCTGGTCCCAAATTCTTCTGATCAGCCAGTGGATGTTAACGGCAAGCCTCTCCGGTCCCAACTTGAACAGCTCGGCCACCAGCCCATCGCTGCCAGCTGACTTGTTACATTTCAACTGTTTGATGGCGCTGACGACTTCGTCCAAGGATGGCGGGGGCACTTCGTCATAGTCGTGTTCGTTATCGTAGGGCTGCTCAATTCTGCATCTTGCGCTTCGTCTGGTATCCACTGCTTCTGCTCCGTTAAGGTGTCCGTCATAGAAGCACTTCCACCTGTCAATCACCTCCCGCTCGTCCGACAGTATGTCTCCTTCCACGTTACGGCTCATCGCGATCGTAGGTGTAAAACCGCTTCTTGCCGTCTTCAACATCCTGTAGAACTTGCGGGTTTCCCCCGACTGAGAGAGCTGTTGCATCAGTTGCTCGTCCGATTCTTCAAAGCTGCGCTTCTTGTCCTGGAAGAGTCGGGTCTGCTGCCTTCTCAGTCGTCTATAGTTTTCCACGTTCTGCCGGGTCTCGCGCTGGAGCATTCGGGTGCGCGCTGCGTTCTTCTCGGATAGTGCTCGTCTGCACTCATCATCAAACCATTCCTTCATCTGGTTACGTGTTACGCGGCCAATTATTCGCTCGGCCGTGCTGCTGATGGCTTGCTCCACTATTCGCCAGTGGTCGTTGAGTGACATCGCCTCGGTGGTGGTATCCTCCGGCAGCGCCTCCCCCAGCGCGATCGCGAAGTCTCTCGCCACATCAGCTTGCTTCAGCCGATCTGTATTGAGCCTTGGGGTGGGCTGGGATCGTAGCCTATTGGCTACGCTGAGTTTCTGGCGTAACTTAACCATAACCAGGAAATGGTCTGAGTCGACGTTTGCTCCTCTGTATGTCCGTACGTCGATAATGTCCGAGAAGTGCCTTCCATCAATGAGAACGTGGTCAATCTGGGAATATGTCTGCTGTGGTGATCTCCAGGTGTAGCTGAATCGAGGTGCGTGTTGGAAGAAGGTGCTGCGGATAGTCATGTGCTTGGAGGAGGCGAAGTTTATAAGGCGAAGCCCATTGTCGTTCGTCAGCTGGTGGGCGCTGAAACATCCTATTGTGGGTTTAAATGCTTCCTCCCGTCCGACCTGAGCGTTGAAGTCACCGATGACAATCTTGACGTCGTGTTGTGGGCAGCGGTCGTACTCCCTCTCCAGCTGCGTATAAAAGTTGTCCTTATCATCATCGGTGCTTCCAAGATGTGGACTGTGCACGTTAATAATGCTCAGGTTGAAGAACCTCCCACGGATTCTCAATCTGCACATCCTTTCGTTGATCGGCCACCATCCGATCACTCGCTTCCGCATCTCACCTATGACCAGGAACGCCGTACCTAGCTCATGCTTTTCTCCACCACTTTGGTAGATCGTGCAATCGCTTCGATAGGGGCGCTCTGTAACTCCTTTCCAACGCACCTCCTGAAGTGCTACTACTCCGAAGCCGCGGGTCCTAACCTCGTCCGCAAGAATGCGGGTACTTCCGGGTGCTGTGAGGGATCTGCAGTTCCATGTTCCAAGTTTCCAATCATTAATCCTTTTTCGTAGCGTAGGTCGTTTGCCGTAGTTCCGAATCGAATTACCTTCTTGGTTTCTGTACGTTGCTTTTGTATTGGTGGTGGCTTGCAAGGCCTCTCCCCTAACCCCCTGTCTCGTCGGAGGACCTACGCTTCACAGCTGTTTGAAGTCCCGTGTGAAGCCAGGACAAAAGAGAGAACCAGCCGCCCCTGACATGGAGAACAGACGCTGGTATCTCTCCCTCCCCTCAATTTAGCCATATAACCCATCCTCCCAAGGGGTTGGGTTTCCCCGTATACCCAAGCTCAGATATTCGGAGAGACATGTTACCGCTCTGTACGTCGTGGACGTATTGGGTAGGTGTAGGGAATGGAGAGCCTATGTTATCTTTCTAGAAGCTTCGGATCCATTCCCGTATCAGTGTAGTATTGCTACTACCCTGCCAACAGAGCCCTATCTGTGACATATCGGGTTGTAATCGATTGTTGATGTAGTCAGTTAATTTATTTGCCTTCTGCTGTATAGCATTGCTGGAGTAATATATTGAACTAGCATTGTAAGAAGCAAAGAAGGCGATATAATCTAATGGTCCATCTTTAATCCCGAGCCTAGGAGTTTTGTCGTGTTTTCGATTCAATGGTTTGGACACAATAGATGCATAAGTTGATGGGAAGAGAACGTTTAGCACACCATATCGAGCTTTGAAGTAGGTGTTGCTATAAAAAAACGGTCCCAATCTGAAGAGAATAGAATTTGAAAACATAGTTTGCGGCTGTTTTATTGTGACTTCACCACACAACATATGATGTTTATTTTTCATTTCGAAGACTTATGGTGAATTTGACAAACTTTATTGGGATATAGTTGCTGTCTGGATTAGATCAGCGCAATATGCTAGTTTAGCAAAACAGTCCACCAGAAACTTAGTACGGATAGACATTGACGCATACTATGTTCATAAGTGGGTTGTATGTGTTGATTGTTCATTGGTTTTCGGTAAGCTATGTTTTGTACCGCATGAGTTTTGCCCAACATCGTCTGCGATGTTTCAGTTTTGAGTAATGAATTTTCATAGTACCGACCCCAATCTGGCGTTTGCTTAATAAGTAGACGTAAAATAGCTACGCAAATGCATATATTTTTAAGTTGTAACTATACATTGGCAAGAGAAAAAGGTTACGTTTGATCGCATATCATTTTATGAAGGATGTGAGTCTGGGTTGAATAACATAATGGTTGTAACTGTATGGCTAGCCTTTTCATATGCTGTCGTGTAATCCGCCAGCTTCATTCAGAGTCTATGATCTTTTGTTCGAACATTTAGTATGCAGCGTCATTTAGCGCTCGGTTCACTGACAACATCTCGTTTTATCTAGTAAACTTAAAAAAAAAACAGTGGATATATGCATTCGTATCGATATGCGTGTTGTACTACTTTTTGATAGTTGGACGAATGATATTGTACAAAATATAAAGCAACAGACTACGGACTAGTTGGAATTTAATGGATACTCTTTCGTTACAGGCACTCATAAAAAAGTGGAAAATGGATTGTCTATACTGGTGCTTAAGGAGCTATTAATGCAATCCACAGAATGAATCGTAACATCGTAACAACTTGTGGCGTTTATTCGAATTGAGGTACGTTAGATGTACTAGATTTCCCGAAACCAAACTGTATCTGTGACATTTCGGGTTGTAATCGATTGTAGATGTAGTCAGTTAATTTATTTGCCTTCTGCTGTATAGCATTGCTGGAGTAATATATTGAACTAGCATTGTAAGAAGCAAAGAAGGCGATATAATCTAATGGTCCATCTTTAATCCCGAGCCTACGAGTTTTGTCGTGTTTTCGATTCAATGGTTTGGATACAATACATGCATAAGTTGATGGGAAGAGAACGTTTAGCACACCATATCGAGCTTTGAAGTAGGTGTTGCTATAAAAGTAAAGTTCCCGATCTTAGGAGAATAGAATTTGAAAGCATAGTTTGCGGCTGTTTTATTGTGACTTCACCACACAACATATGATGTTTATTTTTCATTTCGAAGACTTATGGTGAATTTGACAAACTTTATTGGGATATAGTTGCTGTCTGGATTAGATCAGCGCAATATGCTAGTTTAGCAAAACAGTCCATCAGAAACGTAGTACGGATAGACATTGACGCATATTATGTTCATCAGTGGGTTGCATGTGTTGATCGTTCATTGGTTTTCGGTAAGCTATGTTTTGTACCGAATGAGTTTTGCCCAACATCGTCTTTGATGTTTCAGTTTTGAGTAATGAATTTTCATAGTATGGACCTCAAACTGGTGTTTGCTTAATAAGTAGACGTAAAAAAGCTACGCAAATGCATATATTTTTAAGTTGTAACTATACATTGGCAAGAGAAAAAGGTTACGTTTGATCGCTTATCATTTTATGAAGGATGTGAGTCTGGGTAGATTAACATAATGGTTGTAACTGTATGGCTAACCTTTTCATATGCTGTCGTGTAATCCGCCAGCTTCATTCAGAGTCTATGATCTTTTGTTCGAACATTTAGCATGCAGCGTCATTTAGCGCTCGGTTCACTGACAACATCTCGTTTTATCTAGTAAACTTAAAAAAAAAACAGTGGATATATGCATTCGTATCGATATGCGTGTTGTACTACTTTTTGATAGTTGGACGAATGATATTGTACAAAATATAAAGCAACAGACTACGGACTAGTTGGAATTTAATGGATACTCTTTCGTTACAGGCACTCATAAAAAAGTGGAAAATGGATTGTCTATACTGGTGCTTAAGGAGCTATTAATGCAATCCACAGAATGAATCGTAACATCGTAACAACTTGTGGCGTTTATTCGAATTGAGGTACGTTAGATGTACTAGATTTCCCGAAACCAAACTGTATCTGTGTCATTTCGGGTTGTAATCGATTGTAGATGTAGTCAGTTAATTTATTTGCCTTCTGCTGTATAGCATTGCTGGAGTAATATATTGAACTAGCATTGTAAGAAGCAAAGAAGGCGATATAATCTAATGGTCCATCTTTAATCCCGAGCCTACGAGTTTTGTCGTGTTTTCGATTCAATGGTTTGGACACAATACATGCATAAGTTGATGGGAAGAGAACGTTTAGCACACCATATCGAGCATTGAAGTAGGTGTTGCTATAAAAGTAAAGTTCCCGATCTTAGGAGAATAGAATTTGAAAGCATAGTTTGCGGCTGTTTTATTGTGACTTCACCACACATCATCAGTGGGTTGCATGTGTTGATCGTTCATTGGTTTTCGGTAAGCTATGTTTTGTACCGAATGAGTTTTGTCCAACATCGTCTTTGATGTTTCAGTTTTGAGTAATGAATTTTCATAGTACTGACCCCAATCTGGCGTTTGCTTAATAAGTAGACTTAAAATAGCTACGTAAATGCATATATTTTTAAGTTGTAACTATACATTGGCAAGAGAAAAAGGTTACGTTTGATCGCTTATCATTTTATGAAGGATGTGAGTCTGGGTAGATTAACATAATGGTTGTAACTGTATGGCTAGCCTTTTCATATGCTGTCGTGTAAATCGCCAGCTTGATTCGGAGCCTATGATCTTTTGTGCGAACATTTAGCATGCAGTGTCATTTAGCGCTCGGTTCACTGACAACATCTCGTTTTATCTAGTAAACTTAAAAAAAACAGTGGATATATGCATTCGTATCGATATGCGTGTTGTACTACTTTTTGATAGTTGGACGAATGATATTGTACAAAATATAAAGCAACAGACTACGGACTAGTTGGAATTTAATGGATACTCTTTCGTTACAGGCACTCATAAAAAAGTGGAAAATGGATTGTCTATACTGGTGCTTAAGGAGCTATTAATGCAATCCACAGAATGAATCGTAACATCGTAACAACTTGTGGCGTTTATTCGAATTGAGGTTCGTTATTGTACCAGATTTCCCGAAACCAAACTGTATCTGTGACATTTCGGGTTGTAATCGATTGTAGATGTAGTCAGTTAATTTATTTGCCTTCTGCTGTATAGCATTGCTGGAGTAATATATTGAACTAGCATTGTAAGAAGCAAAGAAGGCGATATAATTTAATGGTCCATCTTTAATCCCGAGCCTACGAGTTTTGTCGTGTTTTCGATTCAATGGTTTGGACACAATAGATGCATAAGTTGATGGGAAGAGAACGTTTAGCACACCATATCGAGCATTGAAGTAGGTGTTGCTATAAAAGTAAAGTTCCCGATCTTAGGAGAATAGAATTTGAAAGCATAGATTGCGGCTGTTTTATTGTGACTTCACCACACATCATCAGTGGGTTGCATGTGTTGATCGTTCATTGGTTTTCGGTAAGCTATGTTTTGTACCGAATGAGTTTTGTCCAACATCGTCTTTGATGTTTCAGTTTTGAGTAATAAATTTTCATAGTACTGACCCCAATCTGGCGTTTGCTTAATAAGTAGACTTAAAATAGCTACGTAAATGCATATATTTTTAAGTTGTAACTATACATTGGCAAGAGAAAAAGGTTACGTTTGATCGCTTATCATTTTATGAAGGATGTGAGTCTGGGTAGATTAACATAATGGTTGTAACTGTATGGCTAGCCTTTTCATATGCTGTCGTGTAAATCGCCAGCTTGATTCGGAGCCTATGATCTTTTGTGCGAACATTTAGCATGCAGTGTCATTTAGCGCTCGGTTCACTGACAACATCTCGTTTTATCTAGTAAACTTAAAAAAAACAGTGGATATATGCATTCGTATCGATATGCGTGTTGTACTACTTTTTGATAGTTGGACGAATGATATTGTACAAAATATAAAGCAACAGACTACGGACTAGTTGGAATTTAATGGATACTCTTTCGTTACAGGCACTCATAAAAAAGTGGAAAATGGATTGTCTATACTGGTGCTTAAGGAGCTATTAATGCAATCCACAGAATGAATCGTAACATCGTAACAACTTGTGGCGTTTATTCGAATTGAGGTTCGTTATTGTACCAGATTTCCCGAAACCAAACTGTATCTGTGACATTTCGGGTTGTAATCGATTGTAGATGTAGTCAGTTAATTTATTTGCCTTCTGCTGTATAGCATTGCTGGAGTAATATATTGAACTAGCATTGTAAGAAGCAAAGAAGGCGATATAATTTAATGGTCCATCTTTAATCCCGAGCCTACGAGTTTTGTCGTGTTTTCGATTCAATGGTTTGGACACAATAGATGCATAAGTTGATGGGAAGAGAACGTTTAGCACACCATATCGAGCTTTGAAGTAGGTGTTGCTATAAAAAAAACGGTCCCAATCTGAAGAGAATAGAATTTGAAAACATAGTTTGCGGCTGTTTTATTGTGACTTCACCACACAACATATGATGTTTATTTTTCATTTCGAAGACTTTTGGTGAATTTGACAAACTTTATTGGGATATAGTTGCTGTCTGGATTAGATTAGCGCAATATGCTAGTTTAGCAAAACAGTCCATCAGAAACGTAGTACGGATAGACATTGACGCATATTATGTTCATCAGTGGGTTGCATGTGTTGATCGTTCATTGGTTTTCGGTAAGCTATGTTTTGTACCGCATGAGTTTTGCCCAACATCGTCTTTGATGTTTCAGTTTTGAGCAATGAATTTTCATAGTACCAACCCCAATCTGGTGTTTGTTTAATAAGTAGACGTAAGATAGCTACGCAAATGCATATATTTTTAAGTTGTAACTATACATTGGCAAGAGAAAAAGGTTATGTTTGATCGCTTATCATTTTATGAAGGATGTGAGTCTGGGTTGAATAACATAATGGTTGTAACTGTATGGCTAACCTTTCCATGTGCTGTCGTGTAATCCGCCAGCTTCATTCAGAGTCTATGATCTTTTGTTCGAACATTTAGCATGCAGCGTCATTTAGCGCTCGGTTCACTGACAACATCTCGTTTTATCTAGTAAACTTAAAAAAAAACAGTGGATATATGCATTCGTATCGATATGCGTGTTGTACTACTTTTTGATAGTTGGACGAATGATATTGTACAAAATATAAAGCAACAGACTACGGACTAGTTGGAATTTAATGGATACTCTTTCGTTACAGGCACTCATAAAAAAGTGGAAAATGGATTGTCTATACTGGTGCTTAAGGAGCTATTAATGCAATCCACAGAATGAATCGTAACATCGTAACAACTTGTGGCGTTTATTCGAATTGAGGTACGTTAGATGTACTAGATTTCCCGAAACCAAACTGTATCTGTGTCATTTCGGGTTGTAATCGATTGTAGATGTAGTCAGTTAATTTATTTGCCTTCTGCTGTATAGCATTGCTGGAGTAATATATTGAACTAGCATTGTAAGAAGCAAAGAAGGCGATATAATCTAATGGTCCATCTTTAATCCCGAGCCTACGAGTTTTGTCGTGTTTTCGATTCAATGGTTTGGACACAATAGATGCATAAGTTGATGGGAAGAGAACGTTTAGCACACCATATCGAGCTTTGAAGTAGGTGTTGCTATAAAAAAACGGTCCCAATCTGAAGAGAATAGAATTTGAAAACATAGTTTGCGGCTGTTTTATTGTGACTTCACCACACAACATATGATGTTTATTTTTCATTTCGAAGACTTATGGTGAATTTGACAAACTTTATTGGGATATAGTTGCTGTCTGGATTAGATTAGCGCAATATGCTAGTTTAGCAAAACAGTCCATCAGAAACGTAGTACGGATAGACATTGACGCATATTATGTTCATCAGTGGGTTGCATGTGTTGATCGTTCATTGGTTTTCGGTAAGCTATGTTTTGTACCGCATGAGTTTTGCCCAACATCGTCTTTGATGTTTCAGTTTTGAGCAATGAATTTTCATAGTACCAACCCCAATCTGGTGTTTGTTTAATAAGTAGACGTAAGATAGCTACGCAAATGCATATATTTTTAAGTTGTAACTATACATTGGCAAGAGAAAAAGGTTATGTTTGATCGCTTATCATTTTATGAAGGATGTGAGTCTGGGTTGAATAACATAATGGTTGTAACTGTATGGCTAACCTTTCCATGTGCTGTCGTGTAATCCGCCAGCTTCATTCAGAGTCTATGATCTTTTGTTCGAACATTTAGCATGCAGCGTCATTTAGCGCTCGGTTCACTGACAACATCTCGTTTTATCTAGTAAACTTAAAAAAAAACAGTGGATATATGCATTCGTATCGATATGCGTGTTGTACTACTTTTTGATAGTTGGACGAATGATATTGTACAAAATATAAAGCAACAGACTACGGACTAGTTGGAATTTAATGGATACTCTTTCGTTACAGGCACTCATAAAAAAGTGGAAAATGGATTGTCTATACTGGTGCTTAAGGAGCTATTAATGCAATCCACAGAATGAATCGTAACATCGTAACAACTTGTGGCGTTTATTCGAATTGAGGTACGTTAGATGTACTAGATTTCCCGAAACCAAACTGTATCTGTGTCATTTCGGGTTGTAATCGATTGTTGATGTAGTCAGTTAATTTATTTGCCTTCTGCTGTATAGCATTGCTGGAGTAATATATTGAACTAGCATTGTAAGAAGCAAAGAAGGCGATATAATCTAATGGTCCATCTTTAATCCCGAGCCTACGAGTTTTGTCGTGTTTTCGATTCAATGGTTTGGACACAATAGATGCATAAGTTGATGGGAAGAGAACGTTTAGCACACCATATCGAGCTTTGAAGTAGGTGTTGCTATAAAAAAAACGGTCCCAATCTGAAGAGAATAGAATTTGAAAGCATAGTTTGCGGCTGTTTTATTGTGACTTCACCACACAACATATGATGTTTATTTTTCATTTCGAAGACTCATGATGAATTTGACAAACTTTATTGGGATATAGTTGCTGTCTGGATTAGATCAGCGCAATATGCTAGTTTAGCAAAACAGTCCATCAGAAACGTAGTACGGATAGACATTGACGCATATTATGTTCATCAGTGGGTTGCATGTGTTGATCGTTCATTGGTTTTCGGTAAGCTATGTTTTGTACCGAATGAGTTTTGCCCAACATCGTCTTTGATGTTTCAGTTTTGAGTAATGAATTTTCATAGTATCGACCCCAATCTGGCGTTTGCTTAATAAGTAGACGTAAAATAGCTACGTAAATGCATATATTTTTAAGTTGTAACTATACATTGGCAAGAGAAAAAGGTTACGTTTGATCGCTTATCATTTTATGAAGGATGTGAGTCTGGGTAGATCAACATAATGGTTGTAACTATATGGCTAGCCTTTCCATATGCTGTCGTGTAAACCGCCAGTTTGATTCGGAGTCTATGATCTTCTGTTCGAACATTTAGCATGCAGTGTCATGTAGCGCTCGGTTCACTGACAACATCTCGTTTTATCTAGTAAACTTAAAAAAAAAACCAGTAGATATTTAAGTTCATTGTGATATCGACGGTGACAACATAAACAGAACAGTGTGTGTTGGGGCCAAATGGGGCAATGTATGCATTCGTATCGATATGCGTGTTGTACTACGTTTTGATAGTTAGACGAATGATATTGTACAAAATATAAAGCAACAGACTACGGACTAGTTGGAATTTAATGGATACTCTTTCGTTACAGGCACTCATAAAAAAGTGGAAAATGGATTGTCTACACTGGTGCTTAAGGAGCTATTAATGCAATCCACAGAATGAATCGTAACATCGTAACAACTTGTGGCGTTTATTCGAATTGAGGTACGTTAGATGTACTAGATTTCCCGAAACCAAACTGTATCTGTGACATCTTCTTCTTTCTTGGCCCGCTCATAGTTGAGCACGTCGTGCTGACATGGCCAGGTTGCCAATCAGTTTCCAGGAAACTCGGTCCAGGACTGCTCTCCTCCACCCCCGGCTGCACCCAATCTCCGACAGGTCCTGCTCCACTTGGTCCAGCCACCGAACTCGCTGCGCTCCTCTGCGCCTCGTGCCGAACGGGTCGCTGACGAGCACCTTCTTGGTGGGGCATGAGTCCGGCATCCTCATGACATGCCCCAACCACCGAATTCTGCCGGCCTTCGCCACCGTCAGGATGTCCGGCTCGCCATACAGCTCAGCTAGTTCTTGGTTCATTCTCCTTCTCCACACGCCCTGCTCACAAATACCGCCAAAGATAGTCCGTAGCACCCGCCGCTCGAAAATGGCGAGAGCGTTGGCGTCCTCCGCCCGTATCGTCCAAGACTCATGGCCATAGAGGACTACCGGGCGTATCAGTGTGCGATATATCGTGCATTTCATGTGTTGCTGGAGTCTTCTGGATCGCAAGAGTTTATGGAGCCCATAGTAGGCACGATTTCCCTGAACAATGCGTCTTCGAATTTCGCTGTTCACATTATTGTCCGAAGTGACGATCGTACCAAGGTAGCAGAACTCCTCTACCACCTCAAGATCGTCACCATCAACTGTTACTCTGCTTCCAAGTCGGGCTCTATCCCGATCAGAGCCACCGGCAAGCAGGTACTTGGTCTTCGACGCATTGATCCTCAAACCAATCCTAGCGGCCTCGGGTTTCAGTCGAGCATACGCCTCGCATACTGCCACAGATGTCCTTCCGATGATGTCAATGTCATCCGCGAAGCCCAGGAATTGGAGAGATCGGGAGAAAATCGTGCCCCGTATGTCGAAGCCCGCGCTTCTCATGACACCTTCCAGAGCGATGTTAAACAGTAGACAGGAGAGTCCGTCCCCTTGCCTCAGACCCCGGTGTGAGTCAAACGGCTCCGAAAGCATGTTCGACACTCGCACCTTGCACTGTACCCCATCCAAGGTGGCCCTTAACAGCCGTACCAGCTTCCCAGGGAATCCGTACTGCTGCATGGTGTTCCATAGCTCCATCCGATCTATGGTGTCATAGGCACCCTTGAAATCAATAAATAGGTGGTGCGTAGGGATCTGGTGCTCTCGGCATTTCTGGAGGATCTGCCGTAGAGTAAAGATTTGGTCGGTGGTGGATTTGCCTCCAACAAATCCTGCCTGGTAGCTTCCAACGAAATCTGTAGCAAGGGGCGCAAGTCTGCAGAAAAGTATTCGGGACAGGATCTTATAGGCAGCATTCAGGACTGTGATGGCTCGGAAGTTAGCACAGTCCAATCTGTCGCCCTTTTTGTAGACTGGGTGTATGACACCCAGTTTCCACTCATCCGGTAGTTCTTCCTGGTCCCAAATCCTTCTGATCAGCCAGTGGATGTTAACGGCAAGCCTCTCCGGTCCCAACTTGAACAGCTCGGCCACCAGCCCATCGCTGCCAGCTGACTTGTTACATTTCAACTGTTTGATGGCGCTGACGACTTCGTCCAAGGATGGCGGGGGCACTTCGTCATAGTCGTGTTCGTTATCGTAGGGCTGCTCAATTCTGCATCTTGCGCTTCGTCTGGTATCCACTGCTTCTGCTCCGTTAAGGTGTCCGTCATAGAAGCACTTCCACCTGTCAATCATCTCCCGCTCGTCCGACAGTATGTCTCCTTCCACGTTACGGCTCATCGCGATCGTAGGTGTAAAACCGCTTCTTGCCGTCTTCAACATCCTGTAGAACTTGCGGGTTTCCCCCGACTGAGAGAGCTGTTGCATCAGTTGCTCGTCCGATTCTTCAAAGCTGCGCTTCTTGTCCTGGAAGAGTCGGGTCTGCTGCCTTCTCAGTCGTCTATAGTTTTCCACGTTCTGCCGGGTCTCGCGCTGGAGCATTCGGGTGCGCGCTGCGTTCTTCTCGGATAGTGCTCGTCTGCACTCATCATCAAACCATTCCTTCATCTGGTTACGTGTTACGCGGCCAATTATTCGCTCGGCCGTGCTGCTGATGGCTTGCTCCACTATTCGCCAGTGGTCGTTGAGTGACATCGCCTCGGTGGTGGTATCCTCCGGCAGCGCCTCCCCCAGCGCGATCGCGAAGTCTCTCGCCACATCAGCTTGCTTCAGCCGATCTGTATTGAGCCTTGGGGTGGGCTGGGATCGTAGCCTATTGGCTACGCTGAGTTTCTGGCGTAACTTAACCATAACCAGGAAATGGTCTGAGTCGACGTTTGCTCCTCTGTATGTCCGTACGTCGATAATGTCCGAGAAGTGCCTTCCATCAATGAGAACGTGGTCAATCTGGGAATATGTCTGCTGTGGTGATCTCCAGGTGTAGCTGAATCGAGGTGCGTGTTGGAAGAAGGTGCTGCGGATGGTCATGTGCTTGGAGGAGGCGAAGTTTATAAGGCGAAGCCCATTGTCGTTCGTCAGCTGGTGGGCGCTGAAACATCCTATTGTGGGTTTAAATGCTTCCTCCCGTCCGACCTGAGCGTTGAAGTCACCGATGACAATCTTGACGTCGTGTTGTGGGCAGCGGTCGTACTCCCTCTCCAGCTGCGTATAAAAGTTGTCCTTATCATCATCGGTGCTTCCAAGATGTGGACTGTGCACGTTAATAATGCTCAGGTTGAAGAACCTCCCACGGATCCTCAATCTGCACATCCTTTCGTTGATCGGCCACCATCCGATCACTCGCTTCCGCATCTCACCTATGACCAGGAACGCCGTACCTAGCTCATGCTTTTCTCCACCACTTTGGTAGATCGTGCAATCGCTTCGATAGGGGCGCTCTGTAACTCCTTTCCAACGCACCTCCTGAAGTGCTACTACTCCGAAGCCGCGGGTCCTAACCTCGTCCGCAAGAATGCGGGTACTTCCGGGTGCTGTGAGGGATCTGCAGTTCCATGTTCCAAGTTTCCAATCATTAATCCTTTTTCGTAGCGTAGGTCGTTTGCCGTAGTTCCGAATCGAATTACCTTCTTGGTTTCTGTACGTTGCTTTTGTATTGGTGGTGGCTTGCAAGGCCTCTCCCCTAACCCCCTGTCTCGTCGGAGGACCTACGCTTCACAGCTGTTTGAAGTCCCGTGTGAAGCCAGGACAAAAGAGAGAACCAGCCGCCCCTGACATGGAGAACAGACGCTGGTATCTCTCCCTCCCCTCAATTCAGCCATATCACCCATCCTCCCAAGGGGTTGGGTTTCCCCGTATACCCAAGCTCAGATATTCGGAGAGAAATGTTACCGCTCTGTACGTCGTGGACGTATTGGGTAGGTGTAGGGAATGGAGAGCCTATGTTATCTTTCTAGAAGCTTCGGATCCATTCCCGTATCAGTGTAGTATTGCTACTACCCTGCCAACAGAGCCCTATCTGTGACATATCGGGTTGTAATCGATTGTTGATGTAGTCAGTTAATTTATTTGCCTTCTGCTGTATAGCATTGCTGGAGTAATATATTGAACTAGCATTGTAAGAAGCAAAGAAGGCGATATAATCTAATGGTCCATCTTTAATCCCGAGCCTAGGAGTTTTGTCGTGTTTTCGATTCAATGGTTTGGACACAATAGATGCATAAGTTGATGGGAAGAGAACGTTTAGCACACCATATCGAGCTTTGAAGTAGGTGTTGCTATAAAAGTAAAGTTCCCGATCTTAGGAGAATAGAATTTGAAAGCATAGTTTGCGGCTGTTTTATTGTGACTTCACCACACAACATATGATGTTTATTTTTCATTTCGAAGACTTATGGTGAATTTGACAAACTTTATTGGGATATAGTTGCTGTCTGGATTAGATCAGCGCAATATGCTAGTTTAGCAAAACAGTCCATCAGAAACGTAGTACGGATAGACATTGACGCATATTATGTTCATCAGTGGGTTGCATGTGTTGATCGTTCATTGGTTTTCGGTAAGCTATGTTTTGTACCGAATGAGTTTTGTCCAACATCGTCTTTGATGTTTCAGTTTTGAGTAATAAATTTTCATAGTACTGACCCCAATCTGGCGTTTGCTTAATAAGTAGAGGTAAAATAGCTACGTAAATGCATATATTTTTAAGTTGTAACTATACATTGGCAAGAGAAAAAGGTTACGTTTGATCGCATATCATTTTATGAAGGATGTGAGTCTGGGTTGAATAACATAATGGTTGTAACTGTATGGCTAACCTTTCCATGTGCTGTCGTGTAATCCGCCAGTTTGATTCGGAGTCTATGATCTTCTGTTCGAACATTTAGCATGCAGTGTCATGTAGCGCTCGGTTCACTGACAACATCTCGTTTTATCTAGTAAACTTAAAAAAACCAGTGGATATTTAAGTTCATTGTGATATCGACGGTGACAACATAAACAGAACAGTGTGTGTTGGGGCCAAATGGGGCAATGTATGCATTCGTATCGATATGCGTGTTGTACTACTTTTTGATAGTTGGACGAATGATATTGTACAAAATATAAAGCAACAGACTACGGACTAGTTAGAATTTAATGGATACTCTTTCGTTACAGGCACTCATAAAAAAGTGGAAAATGGATTGTCTATACTGGTGCTTAAGGAGCTATTAATGCAATCCACAGAATGAATCGTAACATCGTAACAACTTGTGGCGTTTATTCGAATTGAGGTACGTTATTGTACCAGATTTCCCGAAACCAAACTGTATCTGTGACATTTCGGGTTGTAATCGATTGTAGATGTTGTCAGTTAATTTATTTGCCTTCTGCTGTATAGCATTGCTGGAGTAATATATTGAACTAGCATTGTAAGAAGCAAAGAAGGCGATATAATCTAATGGTCCATCTTTAATCCCGAGCCTACGAGTTTTGTCGTGTTTTCGATTCAATGGTTTGGACACAATAGATGCATAAGTTGATGGGAAGAGAACGTTTAGCACACCATATCGAGCTTTGAAGTAGGTGTTGCTATAAAAAAACGGTCCCAATCTGAAGAGAATAGAATTTGAAAACATAGTTTGCGGCTGTTTTATTGTGACTTCACCACACAACATATGATGTTTATTTTTCATTTCGAAGACTTATGGTGAATTTGACAAACTTTATTGGGATATAGTTGCTGTCTGGATTAGATCAGCGTAATATGCTAGTTTAGCAAAACAGTCCATCAGAAACGTAGTACGGATAGACATTGACGCATATTATGTTCATCAGTGGGTTGCATGTGTTGATCGTTCATTGGTTTTCGGTAAGCTATGTTTTGTACCGAATGAGTTTTGCCCAACATCGTCTTTGATGTTTCAGTTTTGAGTAATGAATTTTCATAGTACCGACCCCAATCTGGCGTTTGCTTAGTAAGTAGACGTAAAATAGCTACGCAAATGCATATATTTTTAAGTTGTAACTATACATTGGCAAGAGAAAAAGGTTACGTTTGATCGCATATCATTTTATGAAGGATGTGAGTCTGGGTTGAATAACATAATGGTTGTAACTGTATGGCTAACCTTTCCATGTGCTGTCGTGTAATCCGCCAGCTTCATTCAGAGTCTATGATCTTTTGTTCGAACATTTAGCATGCAGCGTCATTTAGCGCTCGGTTCACTGACAACATCTCGTTTTATCTAGTAAACTTAAAAAAAAACAGTGGATATATGCATTCGTATCGATATGCGTGTTGTACTACTTTTTGATAGTTGGACGAATGATATTGTACAAAATATAAAGCAACAGACTACGGACTAGTTGGAATTTAATGGATACTCTTTCGTTACAGGCACTCATAAAAAAGTGGAAAATGGATTGTCTATACTGGTGCTTAAGGAGCTATTAATGCAATCCACAGAATGAATCGTAACATCGTAACAACTTGTGGCGTTTATTCGAATTGAGGTACGTTAGATGTACTAGATTTCCCGAAACCAAACTGTATCTGTGACATCTTCTTCTTTCTTGGCCCGCTCATAGTTGAGCACGTCGTGCTGACATGGCCAGGTTGCCAATCAGTTTCCAGGAAACTCGGTCCAGGACTGCTCTCCTCCACCCCCGGCTGCACCCAATCTCCGACAGGTCCTGCTCCACTTGGTCCAGCCACCGAACTCGCTGCGCTCCTCTGCGCCTCGTGCCGAACGGGTCGCTGACGAGCACCTTCTTGGTGGGGCATGAGTCCGGCATCCTCATGACATGCCCCAACCACCGAATTCTGCCGGCCTTCGCCACCGTCAGGATGTCCGGCTCGCCATACAGCTCAGCTAGTTCTTGGTTCATTCTCCTTCTCCACACGCCCTGCTCACAAATACCGCCAAAGATAGTCCGTAGCACCCGCCGCTCGAAAATGGCGAGAGCGTTGGCGTCCTCCGCCCGTATCGTCCAAGACTCATGGCCATAGAGGACTACCGGGCGTATCAGTGTGCGATATATCGTGCATTTCATGTGTTGCTGGAGTCTTCTGGATCGCAAGAGTTTATGGAGCCCATAGTAGGCACGATTTCCCTGAACAATGCGTCTTCGAATTTCGCTGTTCACATTATTGTCCGAAGTGACGATCGTACCAAGGTAGCAGAACTCCTCTACCACCTCAAGATCGTCACCATCAACTGTTACTCTGCTTCCAAGTCGGGCTCTATCCCGATCAGAGCCACCGGCAAGCAGGTACTTGGTCTTCGACGCATTGATCCTCAAACCAATCCTAGCGGCCTCGGGTTTCAGTCGAGCATACGCCTCGCATACTGCCACAGATGTCCTTCCGATGATGTCAATGTCATCCGCGAAGCCCAGGAATTGGAGAGATCGGGAGAAAATCGTGCCCCGTATGTCGAAGCCCGCGCTTCTCATGACACCTTCCAGAGCGATGTTAAACAGTAGACAGGAGAGTCCGTCCCCTTGCCTCAGACCCCGGTGTGAGTCAAACGGCTCCGAAAGCATGTTCGACACTCGCACCTTGCACTGTACCCCATCCAAGGTGGCCCTTAACAGCCGTACCAGCTTCCCAGGGAATCCGTACTGCTGCATGGTGTTCCATAGCTCCATCCGATCTATGGTGTCATAGGCCGCCTTGAAATCAATAAATAGGTGGTGCGTAGGGATCTGGTGCTCTCGGCATTTCTGGAGGATCTGCCGTAGAGTAAAGATTTGGTCGGTGGTGGATTTGCCTCCAACAAATCCTGCCTGGTAGCTTCCAACGAAATCTGTAGCAAGGGGCGCAAGTCTGCAGAAAAGTATTCGGGACAGGATCTTATAGGCAGCATTCAGGACTGTGATGGCTCGGAAGTTAGCACAGTCCAATCTGTCGCCCTTTTTGTAGACTGGGTGTATGACACCCAGTTTCCACTCATCCGGTAGTTCTTCCTGGTCCCAAATTCTTCTGATCAGCCAGTGGATGTTAACGGCAAGCCTCTCCGGTCCCAACTTGAACAGCTCGGCCACCAGCCCATCGCTGCCAGCTGACTTGTTACATTTCAACTGTTTGATGGCGCTGACGACTTCGTCCAAGGATGGCGGGGGCACTTCGTCATAGTCGTGTTCGTTATCGTAGGGCTGCTCAATTCTGCATCTTGCGCTTCGTCTGGTATCCACTGCTTCTGCTCCGTTAAGGTGTCCGTCATAGAAGCACTTCCACCTGTCAATCATCTCCCGCTCGTCCGACAGTATGTCTCCTTCCACGTTACGGCTCATCGCGATCGTAGGTGTAAAACCGCTTCTTGCCGTCTTCAACATCCTGTAGAACTTGCGGGTTTCCCCCGACTGAGAGAGCTGTTGCATCAGTTGCTCGTCCGATTCTTCAAAGCTGCGCTTCTTGTCCTGGAAGAGTCGGGTCTGCTGCCTTCTCAGTCGTCTATAGTTTTCCACGTTCTGCCGGGTCTCGCGCTGGAGCATTCGGGTGCGCGCTGCGTTCTTCTCGGATAGTGCTCGTCTGCACTCATCATCAAACCATTCCTTCATCTGGTTACGTGTTACGCGGCCAATTATTCGCTCGGCCGTGCTGCTGATGGCTTGCTCCACTATTCGCCAGTGGTCGTTGAGTGACATCGCCTCGGTGGTGGTATCCTCCGGCAGCGCCTCCCCCAGCGCGATCGCGAAGTCTCTCGCCACATCAGCTTGCTTCAGCCGATCTGTATTGAGCCTTGGGGTGGGCTGGGATCGTAGCCTATTGGCTACGCTGAGTTTCTGGCGTAACTTAACCATAACCAGGAAATGGTCTGAGTCGACGTTTGCTCCTCTGTATGTCCGTACGTCGATAATGTCCGAGAAGTGCCTTCCATCAATGAGAACGTGGTCAATCTGGGAATATGTCTGCTGTGGTGATCTCCAGGTGTAGCTGAATCGAGGTGCGTGTTGGAAGAAGGTGCTGCGGATGGTCATGTGCTTGGAGGAGGCGAAGTTTATAAGGCGAAGCCCATTGTCGTTCGTCAGCTGGTGGGCGCTGAAACATCCTATTGTGGGTTTAAATGCTTCCTCCCGTCCGACCTGAGCGTTGAAGTCACCGATGACAATCTTGACGTCGTGTTGTGGGCAGCGGTCGTACTCCCTCTCCAGCTGCGTATAAAAGTTGTCCTTATCATCATCGGTGCTTCCAAGATGTGGACTGTGCACGTTAATAATGCTCAGGTTGAAGAACCTCCCACGGATCCTCAATCTGCACATCCTTTCGTTGATCGGCCACCATCCGATCACTCGCTTCCGCATCTCACCTATGACCAGGAACGCCGTACCTAGCTCATGCTTTTCTCCACCACTTTGGTAGATCGTGCAATCGCTTCGATAGGGGCGCTCTGTAACTCCTTTCCAACGCACCTCCTGAAGTGCTACTACTCCGAAGCCGCGGGTCCTAACCTCGTCCGCAAGAATGCGGGTACTTCCGGGTGCTGTGAGGGATCTGCAGTTCCATGTTCCAAGTTTCCAATCATTAATCCTTTTTCGTAGCGTAGGTCGTTTGCCGTAGTTCCGAATCGAATTACCTTCTTGGTTTCTGTACGTTGCTTTTGTATTGGTGGTGGCTTGCAAGGCCTCTCCCCTAACCCCCTGTCTCGTCGGAGGACCTACGCTTCACAGCTGTTTGAAGTCCCGTGTGAAGCCAGGACAAAAGAGAGAACCAGCCGCCCCTGACATGGAGAACAGACGCTGGTATCTCTCCCTCCCCTCAATTCAGCCATATCACCCATCCTCCCAAGGGGTTGGGTTTCCCCGTATACCCAAGCTCAGATATTCGGAGAGACATGTTACCGCTCTGTACGTCGTGGACGTATTGGGTAGGTGTAGGGAATGGAGAGCCTATGTTATCTTTCTAGAAGCTTCGGATCCATTCCCGTATCAGTGTAGTATTGCTACTACCCTGCCAACAGAGCCCTATCTGTGACATATCGGGTTGTAATCGATTGTTGATGTAGTCAGTTAATTTATTTGCCTTCTGCTGTATAGCATTGCTGGAGTAATATATTGAACTAGCATTGTAAGAAGCAAAGAAGGCGATATAATCTAATGGTCCATCTTTAATCCCGAGCCTAGGAGTTTTGTCGTGTTTTCGATTCAATGGTTTGGACACAATAGATGCATAAGTTGATGGGAAGAGAACGTTTAGCACACCATATCGAGCTTTGAAGTAGGTGTTGCTATAAAAAAACGGTCCCAATCTGAAGAGAATAGAATTTGAAAGCATAGTTTGCGGCTGTTTTATTGTGACTTCACCACACAACATATGATGTTTATTTTTCATTTCGAAGACTTATGGTGAATTTGACAAACTTTATTGGGATATAGTTGCTGTCTGGATTAGATCAGCGCAATATGCTAGTTTAGCAAAACAGTCCATCAGAAACGTAGTACGGATAGACATTGACGCATATTATGTTCATCAGTGGGTTGCATGTGTTGATCGTTCATTGGTTTTCGGTAAGCTATGTTTTGTACCGAATGAGTTTTGTCCAACATCGTCTTTGATGTTTCAGTTTTGAGTAATAAATTTTCATAGTACTGACCCCAATCTGGCGTTTGCTTAATAAGTAGAGGTAAAATAGCTACGTAAATGCATATATTTTTAAGTTGTAACTATACATTGGCAAGAGAAAAAGGTTACGTTTGATCGCATATCATTTTATGAAGGATGTGAGTCTGGGTTGAATAACATAATGGTTGTAACTGTATGGCTAACCTTTCCATGTGCTGTCGTGTAATCCGCCAGTTTGATTCGGAGTCTATGATCTTCTTCTTCGAACATTTAGCATGCAGTGTCATGTAGCGCTCGGTTCACTGACAACATCTCGTTTTATCTAGTAAACTTAAAAAAACCAGTGGATATTTAAGTTCATTGTGATATCGACGGTGACAACATAAACAGAACAGTGTGTGTTGGGGCCAAATGGGGCAATGTATGCATTCGTATCGATATGCGTGTTGTACTACTTTTTGATAGTTGGACGAATGATATTGTACAAAATATAAAGCAACAGACTACGGACTAGTTAGAATTTAATGGATACTCTTTCGTTACAGGCACTCATAAAAAAGTGGAAAATGGATTGTCTATACTGGTGCTTAAGGAGCTATTAATGCAATCCACAGAATGAATCGTAACATCGTAACAACTTGTGGCGTTTATTCGAATTGAGGTACGTTATTGTACCAGATTTCCCGAAACCAAACTGTATCTGTGACATTTCGGGTTGTAATCGATTGTAGATGTAGTCAGTTAATTTATTTGCCTTCTGCTGTATAGCATTGCTGGAGTAATATATTGAACTAGCATTGTAAGAAGCAAAGAAGGCGATATAATCTAATGGTCCATCTTTAATCCCGAGCCTACGAGTTTTGTCGTGTTTTCGATTCAATGGTTTGGACACAATAGATGCATAAGTTGATGGGAAGAGAACGTTTAGCACACCATATCGAGCTTTGAAGTAGGTGTTGCTATAAAAAAACGGTCCCAATCTGAAGAGAATAGAATTTGAAAACATAGTTTGCGGCTGTTTTATTGTGACTTCACCACACAACATATGATGTTTATTTTATATTTCGAAGACTTATGGTGAATTTGACAAACTTTATTGGGATATAGTTGCTGTCTGGATTAGATCAGCGCAATATGCTAGTTTAGCAAAACAGTCCATCAGAAACGTAGTACGGATAGACATTGACGCATATTATGTTCATCAGTGGGTTGCATGTGTTGATCGTTCATTGGTTTTCGGTAAGCTATGTTTTGTACCGAATGAGTTTTGCCCAACATCGTCTTTGATGTTTCAGTTTTGAGTAATGAATTTTCATAGTACCGACCCCAATCTGGCGTTTGCTTAATAAGTAGACGTAAAATAGCTACGCAAATGCATATATTTTTAAGTTGTAACTATACATTGGCAAGAGAAAAAGGTTACGTTTGATCGCATATCATTTTATGAAGGATGTGAGTCTGGGTAGATCAACATAATGGTTGTAACTATATGGCTAGCCTTTCCATATGCTGTCGTGTAAACCGCCAGTTTGATTCGGAGTCTATGATCTTCTGTTCGAACATTTAGCATGCAGTGTCATGTAGCGCTCGGTTCACTGACAACATCTCGTTTTATCTAGTAAACTTAAAAAAACCAGTGGATATTTAAGTTCATTGTGATATCGACGGTGACAACATAAACAGAACAGTGTGTGTTGGGGCCAAATGGGGCAATGTATGCATTCGTATCGATATGCGTGTTGTACTACTTTTTGATAGTTAGACGAATGATATTGTACAAAATATAAAGCAACAGACTACGGACTAGTTAGAATTTAATGGATACTCTTTCGTTACAGGCACTCATAAAAAAGTGGAAAATGGATTGTCTATACTGGTGCTTAAGGAGCTATTAATGCAATCCACAGAATGAATCGTAACATCGTAACAACTTGTGGCGTATATTCGAATTGAGGTACGTTATTGTACCAGATTTCCCGAAACCAAACTGTATCTGTGACATTTCGGGTTGTAATCGATTGTAGATGTTGTCAGTTAATTTATTTGCCTTCTGCTGTATAGCATTGCTGGAGTAATATATTGAACTAGCATTGTAAGAAGCAAAGAAGGCGATATAATCTAATGGTCCATCTTTAATCCCGAGCCTACGAGTTTTGTCGTGTTTTCGATTCAATGGTTTGGACACAATAGATGCATAAGTTGATGGGAAGAGAACGTTTAGCACACCATATCGAGCTTTGAAGTAGGTGTTGCTATAAAAAAACGGTCCCAATCTGAAGAGAATAGAATTTGAAAACATAGTTTGCGGCTGTTTTATTGTGACTTCACCACACAACATATGATGTTTATTTTTCATTTCGAAGACTTATGGTGAATTTGACAAACTTTATTGGGATATAGTTGCTGTCTGGATTAGATCAGCGTAATATGCTAGTTTAGCAAAACAGTCCATCAGAAACGTAGTACGGATAGACATTGACGCATATTATGTTCATCAGTGGGTTGCATGTGTTGATCGTTCATTGGTTTTCGGTAAGCTATGTTTTGTACCGAATGAGTTTTGCCCAACATCGTCTTTGATGTTTCAGTTTTGAGTAATGAATTTTCATAGTACCGACCCCAATCTGGCGTTTGCTTAGTAAGTAGACGTAAAATAGCTACGCAAATGCATATATTTTTAAGTTGTAACTATACATTGGCAAGAGAAAAAGGTTACGTTTGATCGCATATCATTTTATGAAGGATGTGAGTCTGGGTAGATTAACATAATGGTTGTAACTGTATGGCTAGCCTTTTCATATGCTGTCGTGTAAATCGCCAGCTTGATTCGGAGCCTATGATCTTTTGTGCGAACATTTAGCATGCAGTGTCATGTAGCGCTCGGTTCACTGACAACATCTCGTTTTATCTAGTAAACTTTAAAAAAAACAGTGGATATATGCATTCGTATCGATATGCGTGTTGTACTACTTTTTGATAGTTGGACGAATGATATTGTACAAAATATAAAGCAACAGACTACGGACTAGTTGGAATTTAATGGATACTCTTTCGTTACAGGCACTCATAAAAAAGTGGAAAATGGATTGTCTATACTGGTGCTTAAGGAGCTATTAATGCAATCCACAGAATGAATCGTAACATCGTAACAACTTGTGGCGTTTATTCGAATTGAGGTACGTTAGATGTACTAGATTTCCCGAAACCAAACTGTATCTGTGACATCTTCTTCTTTCTTGGCCCGCTCATAGTTGAGCACGTCGTGCTGACATGGCCAGGTTGCCAATCAGTTTCCAGGAAACTCGGTCCAGGACTGCTCTCCTCCACCCCCGGCTGCACCCAATCTCCGACAGGTCCTGCTCCACTTGGTCCAGCCACCGAACTCGCTGCGCTCCTCTGCGCCTCGTGCCGAACGGGTCGCTGACGAGCACCTTCTTGGTGGGGCATGAGTCCGGCATCCTCATGACATGCCCCAACCACCGAATTCTGCCGGCCTTCGCCACCGTCAGGATGTCCGGCTCGCCATACAGCTCAGCTAGTTCTTGGTTCATTCTCCTTCTCCACACGCCCTGCTCACAAATACCGCCAAAGATAGTCCGTAGCACCCGCCGCTCGAAAATGGCGAGAGCGTTGGCGTCCTCCGCCCGTATCGTCCAAGACTCATGGCCATAGAGGACTACCGGGCGTATCAGTGTGCGATATATCGTGCATTTCGTGTGTTGCTGGAGTCTTCTGGATCGCAAGAGTTTATGGAGCCCATAGTAGGCACGATTTCCCTGAACAATGCGTCTTCGAATTTCGCTGTTCACATTATTGTCCGAAGTGACGATCGTACCAAGGTAGCAGAACTCCTCTACCACCTCAAGATCGTCACCATCAACTGTTACTCTGCTTCCAAGTCGGGCTCTATCCCGATCAGAGCCACCGGCAAGCAGGTACTTGGTCTTCGACGCATTGATCCTCAAACCAATCCTAGCGGCCTCGCGTTTCAGTCGAGCATACGCCTCGCATACTGCCACAGATGTCCTTCCGATGATGTCAATGTCATCCGCGAAGCCCAGGAATTGGAGAGATCGGGAGAAAATCGTGCCCCGTATGTCGAAGCCCGCGCTTCTCATGACACCTTCCAGAGCGATGTTAAACAGTAGACAGGAGAGTCCGTCCCCTTGCCTCAGACCCCGGTGTGAGTCGAACGGCTCCGAAAGCATGTTCGACACTCGCACCTTGCACTGTACCCCATCCAAGGTGGCCCTTAACAGCCGTACCAGCTTCCCAGGGAATCCGTACTGCTGCATGGTGTTCCATAGCTCCATCCGATCTATGGTGTCATAGGCCGCCTTGAAATCAATAAATAGGTGGTGCGTAGGGATCTGGTGCTCTCGGCATTTCTGGAGGATCTGCCGTAGAGTAAAGATTTGGTCGGTGGTGGATTTGCCTCCAACAAATCCTGCCTGGTAGCTTCCAACGAAATCTGTAGCAAGGGGCGCAAGTCTGCAGAAAAGTATTCGGGACAGGATCTTATAGGCAGCATTCAGGACTGTGATGGCTCGGAAGTTAGCACAGTCCAATCTGTCGCCCTTTTTGTAGACTGGGTGTATGACACCCAGTTTCCACTCATCCGGTAGTTCTTCCTGGTCCCAAATTCTTCTGATCAGCCAGTGGATGTTAACGGCAAGCCTCTCCGGTCCCAACTTGAACAGCTCGGCCACCAGCCCATCGCTGCCAGCTGACTTGTTACATTTCAACTGTTTGATGGCGCTGACGACTTCGTCCAAGGATGGCGGGGGCACTTCGTCATAGTCGTGTTCGTTATCGTAGGGCTGCTCAATTCTGCATCTTGCGCTTCGTCTGGTATCCACTGCTTCTGCTCCGTTAAGGTGTCCGTCATAGAAGCACTTCCACCTGTCAATCATCTCCCGCTCGTCCGACAGTATGTCTCCTTCCACGTTACGGCTCATCGCGATCGTAGGTGTAAAACCGCTTCTTGCCGTCTTCAACATCCTGTAGAACTTGCGGGTTTCCCCCGACTGAGAGAGCTGTTGCATCAGTTGCTCGTCCGATTCTTCAAAGCTGCGCTTCTTGTCCTGGAAGAGTCGGGTCTGCTGCCTTCTCAGTCGTCTATAGTTTTCCACGTTCTGCCGGGTCTCGCGCTGGAGCATTCGGGTGCGCGCTGCGTTCTTCTCGGATAGTGCTCGTCTGCACTCATCATCAAACCATTCCTTCATCTGGTTACGTGTTACGCGGCCAATTATTCGCTCGGCCGTGCTGCTGATGGCTTGCTCCACTATTCGCCAGTGGTCGTTGAGTGACATCGCCTCGGTGGTGGTATCCTCCGGCAGCGCCTCCCCCAGCGCGATCGCGAAGTCTCTCGCCACATCAGCTTGCTTCAGCCGATCTGTATTGAGCCTTGGGGTGGGCTGGGATCGTAGCCTATTGGCTACGCTGAGTTTCTGGCGTAACTTAACCATAACCAGGAAATGGTCTGAGTCGACGTTTGCTCCTCTGTATGTCCGTACGTCGATAATGTCCGAGAAGTGCCTTCCATCAATGAGAACGTGGTCAATCTGGGAATATGTCTGCTGTGGTGATCTCCAGGTGTAGCTGAATCGAGGTGCGTGTTGGAAGAAGGTGCTGCGGATAGTCATGTGCTTGGAGGAGGCGAAGTTTATAAGGCGAAGCCCATTGTCGTTCGTCAGCTGGTGGGCGCTGAAACATCCTATTGTGGGTTTAAATGCTTCCTCCCGTCCGACCTGAGCGTTGAAGTCACCGATGACAATCTTGACGTCGTGTTGTGGGCAGCGGTCGTACTCCCTCTCCAGCTGCGTATAAAAGTTGTCCTTATCATCATCGGTGCTTCCAAGATGTGGACTGTGCACGTTAATAATGCTCAGGTTGAAGAACCTCCCACGGATCCTCAATCTGCACATCCTTTCGTTGATCGGCCACCATCCGATCACTCGCTTCCGCATCTCACCTATGACCAGGAACGCCGTACCTAGCTCATGCTTTTCTCCACCACTTTGGTAGATCGTGCAATCGCTTCGATAGGGGCGCTCTGTAACTCCTTTCCAACGCACCTCCTGAAGTGCTACTACTCCGAAGCCGCGGGTCCTAACCTCGTCCGCAAGAATGCGGGTACTTCCGGGTGCTGTGAGGGATCTGCAGTTCCATGTTCCAAGTTTCCAATCATTAATCCTTTTTCGTAGCGTAGGTCGTTTGCCGTAGTTCCGAATCGAATTACCTTCTTGGTTTCTGTACGTTGCTTTTGTATTGGTGGTGGCTTGCAAGGCCTCTCCCCCAACCCCCTGTCTCGTCGGAGGACCTACGCTTCACAGCTGTTTGAAGTCCCGTGTGAAGCCAGGACAAAAGAGAGAACCAGCCGCCCCTGACATGGAGAACAGACGCTGGTATCTCTCCCTCCCCTCAATTCAGCCATATCACCCATCCTCCCAAGGGGTTGGGTTTCCCCGTATACCCAAGCTCAGATATTCGGAGAGACATGTTACCGCTCTGTACGTCGTGGACGTATTGGGTAGGTGTAGGGAATGGAGAGCCTATGTTATCTTTCTAGAAGCTTCGGATCCATTCCCGTATCAGTGTAGTATTGCTACTACCCTGCCAACAGAGCCCTATCTGTGACATATCGGGTTGTAATCGATTGTTGATGTAGTCAGTTAATTTATTTGCCTTCTGCTGTATAGCATTGCTGGAGTAATATATTGAACTAGCATTGTAAGAAGCAAAGAAGGCGATATAATCTAATGGTCCATCTTTAATCCCGAGCCTAGGAGTTTTGTCGTGTTTTCGATTCAATGGTTTGGACACAATAGATGCATAAGTTGATGGGAAGAGAACGTTTAGCACACCATATCGAGCTTTGAAGTAGGTGTTGCTATAAAAGTAAAGTTCCCGATCTTAGGAGAATAGAATTTGAAAGCATAGTTTGCGGCTGTTTTATTGTGACTTCACCACACAACATATGATGTTTATTTTTCATTTCGAAGACTTATGGTGAATTTGACAAACTTTATTGGGATATAGTTGCTGTCTGGATTAGATCAGCGCAATATGCTAGTTTAGCAAAACAGTCCATCAGAAACGTAGTACGGATAGACATTGACGCATATTATGTTCATCAGTGGGTTGCATGTGTTGATCGTTCATTGGTTTTCGGTAAGCTATGTTTTGTACCGAATGAGTTTTGTCCAACATCGTCTTTGATGTTTCAGTTTTGAGTAATAAATTTTCATAGTACTGACCCCAATCTGGCGTTTGCTTAATAAGTAGAGGTAAAATAGCTACGTAAATGCATATATTTTTAAGTTGTAACTATACATTGGCAAGAGAAAAAGGTTACGTTTGATCGCATATCATTTTATGAAGGATGTGAGTCTGGGTTGAATAACATAATGGTTGTAACTGTATGGCTAACCTTTCCATGTGCTGTCGTGTAATCCGCCAGTTTGATTCGGAGTCTATGATCTTCTTCTTCGAACATTTAGCATGCAGTGTCATGTAGCGCTCGGTTCACTGACAACATCTCGTTTTATCT
Source organism: Anopheles nili (assembly GCF_943737925.1). Taxonomy (NCBI): domain Eukaryota; kingdom Metazoa; phylum Arthropoda; class Insecta; order Diptera; family Culicidae; genus Anopheles; species Anopheles nili. Next base: position 14,014,052 of record NC_071293.1, read on the forward strand.
AGTAAACTTAAAAAAACCAGTGGATATTTAAGTTCATTGTGATATCGACGGTGACAACATAAACAGAACAGTGTGTGTTGGGGCCAAATGGGGCAATGTATGCATTCGTATCGATATGCGTGTTGTACTACTTTTTGATAGTTGGACGAATGATATTGTACAAAATATAAAGCAACAGACTACGGACTAGTTAGAATTTAATGGATACTCTTTCGTTACAGGCACTCATAAAAAAGTGGAAAATGGATTGTCTATACTGGTGCTTAAGGAGCTATTAATGCAATCCACAGAATGAATCGTAACATCGTAACAACTTGTGGCGTTTATTCGAATTGAGGTACGTTATTGTACCAGATTTCCCGAAACCAAACTGTATCTGTGACATTTCGGGTTGTAATCGATTGTAGATGTAGTCAGTTAATTTATTTGCCTTCTGCTGTATAGCATTGCTGGAGTAATATATTGAACTAGCATTGTAAGAAGCAAAGAAGGCGATATAATCTAATGGTCCATCTTTAATCCCGAGCCTACGAGTTTTGTCGTGTTTTCGATTCAATGGTTTGGACACAATAGATGCATAAGTTGATGGGAAGAGAACGTTTAGCACACCATATCGAGCTTTGAAGTAGGTGTTGCTATAAAAAAACGGTCCCAATCTGAAGAGAATAGAATTTGAAAACATAGTTTGCGGCTGTTTTATTGTGACTTCACCACACAACATATGATGTTTATTTTATATTTCGAAGACTTATGGTGAATTTGACAAACTTTATTGGGATATAGTTGCTGTCTGGATTAGATCAGCGCAATATGCTAGTTTAGCAAAACAGTCCATCAGAAACGTAGTACGGATAGACATTGACGCATATTATGTTCATCAGTGGGTTGCATGTGTTGATCGTTCATTGGTTTTCGGTAAGCTATGTTTTGTACCGAATGAGTTTTGCCCAACATCGTCTTTGATGTTTCAGTTTTGAGTAATGAATTTTCATAGTACCGACCCCAATCTGGCGTTTGCTTAATAAGTAGACGTAAAATAGCTACGCAAATGCATATATTTTTAAGTTGTAACTATACATTGGCAAGAGAAAAAGGTTACGTTTGATCGCATATCATTTTATGAAGGATGTGAGTCTGGGTAGATCAACATAATGGTTGTAACTATATGGCTAGCCTTTCCATATGCTGTCGTGTAAACCGCCAGTTTGATTCGGAGTCTATGATCTTCTGTTCGAACATTTAGCATGCAGTGTCATGTAGCGCTCGGTTCACTGACAACATCTCGTTTTATCTAGTAAACTTAAAAAAACCAGTGGATATTTAAGTTCATTGTGATATCGACGGTGACAACATAAACAGAACAGTGTGTGTTGGGGCCAAATGGGGCAATGTATGCATTCGTATCGATATGCGTGTTGTACTACTTTTTAATAGTTAGACGAATGATATTGTACAAAATATAAAGCAACAGACTACGGACTAGTTAGAATTTAATGGATACTCTTTCGTTACAGGCACTCATAAAAAAGTGGAAAATGGATTGTCTATACTGGTGCTTAAGGAGCTATTAATGCAATCCACAGAATGAATCGTAACATCGTAACAACTTGTGGCGTATATTCGAATTGAGGTACGTTATTGTACCAGATTTCCCGAAACCAAACTGTATCTGTGACATTTCGGGTTGTAATCGATTGTTGATGTAGTCAGTTAATTTATTTGCCTTCTGCTGTATAGCATTGCTGGAGTAATATATTGAACTAGCATTGTAAGAAGCAAAGCAGGCGATATAATCTAATGGTCCATCTTTAATCCCGAGCCTACGAGTTTTGTCGTGTTTTCGATTCAATGGTTTGGATACAATACATGCATAAGTTGATGGGAAGAGAACGTTTAGCACACCATATCGAGCTTTGAAGTAGGTGTTGCTATAAAAGTAAAGTTCCCGATCTTAGGAGAATAGAATTTGAAAGCATAGTTTGCGGCTGTTTTATTGTGACTTCACCACACAACATATGATGTTTATTTTTCATTTCGAAGACTTATGGTGAATTTGACAAACTTTATTGGGATATAGTTGCTGTCTGGATTAGATCAGCGCAATATGCTAGTTTAGCAAAACAGTCCATCAGAAACGTAGTACGGATAGACATTGATGCATACTATGTTCATAAGTGGGTTGTATGTGTTGATCGTTCATTGGTTTTCGGTAAGCTATGTTTTGTACCGAATGAGTTTTGTCCAACATCGTCTTTGATGTTTCAGTTTTGAGTAATAAATTTTCATAGTATCGACCCCAATCTGGCGTTTGCTTAATAAGTAGACGTAAAATAGCTACGCAAATGCATATATTTTTAAGTTGTAACTATACATTGGCAAGAGAAAAAGGTTACGTTTGATCGCTTATCATTTTATGAAGGATGTGAGTCTGGGTAGATTAACATAATGGTTGTAACTGTATGGCTAGCCTTTTCATATGCTGTCGTGTAAATCGCCAGCTTGATTCGGAGCCTATGATCTTTTGTGCGAACATTTAGCATGCAGTGTCATGTAGCGCTCGGTTCACTGACAACATCTCGTTTTATCTAGTAAACTTAAAAAAAAACAGTGGATATATGCATTCGTATCGATATGCGTGTTGTACTACTTTTTGATAGTTGGACGAATGATATTGTACAAAATATAAAGCAACAGACTACGGACTAGTTGGAATTTAATGGATACTCTTTCGTTACAGGCACTCATAAAAAAGTGGAAAATGGATTGTCTATACTGGTGCTTAAGGAGCTATTAATGCAATCCACAAAATGAATCGTAACATCGTAACAACTTGTGGCGTATATTCGAATTGAGGTACGTTATTGTACCAGATTTCCCGAAACCAAACTGTATCTGTGACATTTCGGGTTGTAATCGATTGTTGATGTAGTCAGTTAATTTATTTGCCTTCTGCTGTATAGCATTGCTGGAGTAATATATTGAACTAGCATTGTAAGAAGCAAAGAAGGCGATATAATCTAATGGTCCATCTTTAATCCCGAGTCTACGAGTTTTGTCGTGTTTTCGATTCAATGGTTTGGACACAATAGATGCATAAGTTGATGGGAAGAGAACGTTTAGCACACCATATCGAGCTTTGAAGTAGGTGTTGCTATAAAAAAAACGGTCCCAATCTGAAGAGAATAGAATTTGAAAACATAGTTTGCGGCTGTTTTATTGTGACTTCACCACACAACATATGATGTTTATTTTTCATTTCGAAGACTTATGGTGAATTTGACAAACTTTATTGGGATATAGTTGCTGTCTGGATTAGATCAGCGCAATATGCTAGTTTAGCAAAACAGTCCATCAGAAACGTAGTACGGATAGACATTGACGCATATTATGTTCATCAGTGGGTTGCATGTGTTGATCGTTCATTGGTTTTCGGTAAGCTATGTTTTGTACCGAATGAGTTTTGTCCAACATCGTCTTTGATGTTTCAGTTTTGAGTAATAAATTTTCATAGTATCGACCCCAATCTGGCGTTTGCTTAATAAGTAGACGTAAAATAGCTACGCAAATGCATATATTTTTAAGTTGTAACTATACATTGGCAAGAGAAAAAGGTTATGTTTGATCGCTTATCATTTTATGAAGGATGTGAGTCTGGGTTGAATAACATAATGGTTGTAACTGTATGGCTAACCTTTCCATATGCTGTCGTGTAAATCGCCAGCTTGATTCGGAGCCTATGATCTTTTGTGCGAACATTTAGCATGCAGTGTCATTTAGCGCTCGGTTCACTGACAACATCTCGTTTTATCTAGTTAACTTAAAAAAAACAGTGGATATATGCATTCGTATCGATATGCGTGTTGTACTACTTTTTGATAGTTGGACGAATGATATTGTACAAAATATAAAGCAACAGACTACGGACTAGTTGGAATTTAATGGATACTCTTTCGTTACAGGCACTCATAAAAAAGTGGAAAATGGATTGTCTATACTGGTGCTTAAGGAGCTATTAATGCAATCCACAGAATGAATCGTAACATCGTAACAACTTGTGGCGTTTATTCGAATTGAGGTACGTTAGATGTACTAGATTTCCCGAAACCAAACTGTATCTGTGACATTTCGGGTTGTAATCGATTGTTGATGTAGTCAGTTAATTTATTTGCCTTCTGCTGTATAGCATTGCTGGAGTAATATATTGAACTAGCATTGTAAGAAGCAAAGAAGGCGATATAATCTAATGGTCCATCTTTAATCCCGAGTCTACGAGTTTTGTCGTGTTTTCGATTCAATGGTTTGGACACAATAGATGCATAAGTTGATGGGAAGAGAACGTTTAGCACACCATATCGAGCTTTGAAGTAGGTGTTGCTATAAAAAAAACGGTCCCAATCTGAAGAGAATAGAATTTGAAAGCATAGTTTGCGGCTGTTTTATTGTGCCTTCACCACACAACATATGATGTTTATTTTTCATTTCGAAGACTTATGGTGAATTTGACAAACTTTATTGGGATATAGTTGCTGTCTGGATTAGATCAGCGCAATATGCTAGTTTAGCAAAACAGTCCATCAGAAACGTAGTACGGATAGACATTGACGCATATTATGTTCATCAGTGGGTTGCATGTGTTGATCGTTCATTGGTTTTCGGTAAGCTATGTTTTGTACCGAATGAGTTTTGTCCAACATCGTCTTTGATGTTTCAGTTTTGAGTAATAAATTTTCATAGTACTGACCCCAATCTGGCGTTTGCTTAATAAGTAGAGGTAAAATAGCTACGTAAATGCATATATTTTTAAGTTGTAACTATACATTGGCAAGAGAAAAAGGTTACGTTTGATCGCATATCATTTTATGAAGGATGTGAGTCTGGGTAGATTAACATAATGGTTGTAACTGTATGGCTAGCCTTTTCATATGCTGTCGTGTAAATCGCCAGCTTGATTCGGAGCCTATGATCTTTTGTGCGAACATTTAGCATGCAGTGTCATTTAGCGCTCGGTTCACTGACAACATCTCGTTTTATCTAGTTAACTTAAAAAAAACAGTGGATATATGCATTCGTATCGATATGCGTGTTGTACTACTTTTTGATAGTTGGACGAATGATATTATACAAAATATAAAGCAACAGACTACGGACTAGTTGGAATTTAATGGATACTCTTTCGTTACAGGCACTCATAAAAAAGTGGAAAATGGATTGTCTACACTGGTGCTTAAGGAGCTATTAATGCAATCCACAGAATGAATCGTAGCATCGTAACAACTTGTGGCGTTTATTCGAATTGAGGTACGTTAGATGTACTAGATTTCCCGAAACCAAACTGTATCTGTGACATTTCGGGTTGTAATCGATTGTTGATGTAGTCAGTTAATTTATTTGCCTTCTGCTGTATAGCATTGCTGGAGTAATATATTGAACTAGCATTGTAAGAAGCAAAGAAGGCGATATAATCTAATGGTCCATCTTTAATCCCGAGTCTACGAGTTTTGTCGTGTTTTCGATTCAATGGTTTGGACACAATAGATGCATAAGTTGATGGGAAGAGAACGTTTAGCACACCATATCGAGCTTTGAAGTAGGTGTTGCTATAAAAAAACGGTCCCAATCTGAAGAGAATAGAATTTGAAAACATAGTTTGCGGCTGTTTTATTGTGACTTCACCACACAACATATGATGTTTATTTTTCATTTCGAAGACTTATGGTGAATTTGACAAACTTTATTGGGATATAGTTGCTGTCTGGATTAGATCAGCGCAATATGCTAGTTTAGCAAAACAGTCCATCAGAAATGGAGTACGGATAGACATTGACGCATACCATGTTCATAAGTGGGTTGCATGTGTTGATCGTTCATTGGTTTTCGGTAAGCTATGTTTTGTACCGAATGATTTTTGCCCAACATCGTCTTTGATGTGTCAGTTTTGATGTAATATATTTTGGTAAAAACTCAATATATACACCTTCCCTCGCCCCCCCCCCCCCCCTTCCGCCCACCAACATTTTTTGACAGGACGCTGAAAATTTTATATATGGAATGGTGACATATTTTAGCAAATGGCGCATGTTGAAAGCCACGCGGTTTTTCGGTTTGCGGCTAGAAAAAAAAAATTACCAAAATAAAAGAGCTTTACGCGAGTTCATTTTTCTGGTCAATGCAGATTCATTATTCGCTGTTGTTGTGCACTCACTGGATAGTGCTCTTTCTTTTGCGGTACCGGTCTATTTTCTCTCTACCGCTTCTAGACACATTCGTTCTCATACGTCCGTTCTGTGAATTTTTCTAGCGCTTGCTGTGAAATATATGCAAGGGTTAGATTAATACGTACTTACGATTTCGGTGCACCAGTCCTTTTAAAATCTGCTCTTCTTTAGCAGATATGTCTATAGGCACCGTTTCTAATCAGGTTTTAATGTACCGATAACAGTAAAATTGTTATGCGTTATTTTATCTGAGATTTAGGTTCGCGGAATAGGTACGCAGCAATACAATATTGTAAATTATTCCAGTAACCTCTCCATATTAACACCAACGACGCCCTAAACAATGCAGGCAGATTATCAATGGTTAGATGGATCTTTCCTTTCCGACATACAAAGCATTTTCACATAATTTACTTATGCGCCGTCATCTAAACTGGAATCATATAACATATGTTTGATGTTTACAGATGCAGACATACAGATAGATCTGTCGGACGAAGACGGAATGGGTAAATCGCAAACGATTATCTGGGGTAGTACAAGGATTAGCAGAATTTGATATCAGGATGGACAGCGTAGAAGCACAATTAGACAATATTTTATGCCAAACATCCCACCAATCCGTTGAACTTCGTTGCCAAAAGAACCATTGCAGCATTTGTGTTGAGATGTAATACAATTGAAGAGCTCATTCAAACAAATACAACAAATGCTCCCGATTCGTCAAAATAATAGCAGTTTTCGGTCAGCAAACATTTTTATGGAGTGGTAGTGAGTAGTTTATCGTAAATACCTAACATTAAAGTCCGTCAAAAGACATTGAGCCTATTACATGGTCCAGATAGTTGAAGTTTTCTCTTGCTCATCCTCGTATTAGTATGCCTTCATGAAATACTGATTGATTTTATTAGCATATCTACCATCATCGACAATAGACAAACGGATGATTATTTACTCTAATCGTTGCTGATATCTCTATCGGAAGTATCCTACACTGATTTATGATGATATGGTTTATTGATGTAGGGCATGTCCACTTTGAGCGTATGGATAATTTAATATATGTGAATATTTGACAACCTATTATGACGTTGTATTTTATGTAGAAATTGTGTATTTCCATGCTTGTATTCTGTATTTCGAACATCATACGTATCATTCAGTAGAAAATATATCTGAATATTGTGATTTTCTTCATAAGTAGACGGACCAAAATCCACTTCACACAGCTTATCGTTCCAAAACAGAGTCCCAGTGCGCGTTCAAATAAGAGGTAGAGTGAACGCCGTGCGACACTCAATAGCACCGGAAGGTGAGTAGGCTCACTTTTTGGTGAAGTAGAGAAGAGGCAGTGAGTGGAAGCGAGGGTAAAGAGTGAAACGATACCTTTGACGGTGAATTTTTGTCGGTTGTGGATGAGAGGAGTAGCGAGAGGTAGAGTGACAGTGGTCATGAAGGCTGATAAGTGACAGGGGAGTATAAGACAGACAGTAGATAGAGTGATATCGCAACATTATACCCATAAATTTCTTGTTGGGTAGGGATACAGCGTAACATTTAGAATGAAAATCGGTGAAAAGAGCTAATCAGCTAAACTTTATGATACTTGTACTTGTAATACACGACATAAATAATAAATCACGTTTAATTGAGGATATAGAGTTGCATTTGTTTACTTTGAATTTTTATAAGATCAAGCCAATTTTATTTTGTTTCTTGATCTAATCCATTTTTTATTTTGTTTTGTGCTATTAGTATGATGATCAGCATCGCCGGAATTACGACCGCTAACACTATGCCAAATGATACGCTTGTATTCCGAGCTAAATATTCTTCCTCACCTGTAATGACACATAGAAATGAAGAATAAAAAAATATCGCACATTATCATTACTTCTCAGTAAAACAAAGCTATATATTACTATTAGATTGTACTAGATTGAATATGCAAAGGCTATGCCATCTTCTGTTTTACTGGCCCACTCACAATTGAGCACATCGTAATGACATGACCTACCTTGTTATGCTTAAGCCAAGGCTTTTACGACTTTTAATTACTCGTAGCTGGATAGTCAATCCTGCATACGGGTGGGGGGAGGAAGGGGGGGGGGGGGTGCTCAGACGAGGTTATGCCATAGCTGTAACAATATTTTTAGTTTCCAAAATTGACTTTACCATATCTATTCCCAAGACTCACTTTTAATGCACAAATAACTATTTTGATTCTTGTAACATTTTCAATAAGATCATTTAATCATAATTATCTTAACGGGATACAAATAAGAACATGGTTGAATATATAAAATAATTGCTTGGTCTTTTTCCTCCAGTCAAGGCATTCTGATTTACAAAATTGCATTATTACCGGATTCATTCGAACCGAATTTAGTGTCCTGCGGATCGCATTGTGGAAAAATGCGAAGAACATGCTGCCTAAAATAGTCCGATTATTTAAAATTATCCTTACCATGCATTTTTATTTATGGATCTTAACTATCAGGGTAATGTTATTACTTTGTTTGCTTTCATATACTATAAAAATACTATTGTAAATAATATAATCCTTATTGAATGTTTGTTATGTTTGAATGATTGGATTTGTTTACGTAAAAAAAATTGTATATGTTAATGATATTAAACTTCTGTTGAGCGACTATCCATGCGACTTGGTAATCCAACATTCTGCATCAATGTTTGGTTATTTTCACCAACAAAGTAGTTTCTGCTATTATTCAATAATGGATTTAAATTTCCGTTTTGAGGGCGGCGTTGGTTGAGCGGTGAATTCTCTTCTGTAGCAAAGCTGCTTGTTCGATCTATATCACTAAATGTTGGACTATATGCGCCGTACGTCTGCGTAGGGGAGTCAGCAGTATTATCATGTCCCTGTTGTAATTGTTGCACTAGCTGCTGACGTTTATTACTCATTCCATCAGTTGATGTTGTTGGAAATCTCTTGCGGTCATCATCGTCCTCTTCGTCACCGGAAAAAACCCCCTCCTGAATAAGTCCACGTGGATTTTGGCGACCTAATTGGTTTTGATCATTCAAATGTTTATATCTAAAATTTCGATTTACATTAGTATTATTTTCACCTCCTTCTGAGGATGTGATGTCTTCTTCATCCAGATCCATTTTTTTTTGCTCAAACTTGATATTTGGCTTTCCTTCGAGAGGCTCGTTTGTTCGATAAGTGGCGTCATATCGTAATGTTTTCTTGATCGTGTTGTCATCAAATTCGCTGTCGTCGCCCTTCCGCAAAGTTGCTCGCGATCCAGAACGTGATGGAAGTGGGATTCGCCAATCTGGGTCTTCTTTGCGTTTGCGTTTCCTCAAACAATAAACACCACACACGATACATAGCATCAATGGTATGATAACTGCAATGACAATGCCAATTGCAATCCAAGCAGTGCGACGCGAATAGAATACACCTCCTGTAGAACAATGCAAAATGGGACGTTTGAGCGAAAATGTTTAGGTTGTGTTTATTATGCAGACAATATCGGATGATCTAGCAGTGCCGATGAAGATCAAACATACTTTAATTGAACACCAATATTTCTGACAACTGTCTATTTAAATAGTTTTTTTTTCACTTCCGTCCTGAATTTTTTTACTCATTCAATCCATATCCATAACAAACAACTCTATCGTTTCATTGTGTTTCAATAAAACAAAAAAAAAATTAAAACGAGTAAACGTACAAAACTTGATAGTAGACGAAAAAACAGATGTGCTAGAGCAGGGGTCTCCAAACTACGGCCCACGAAGCATTCCCGTGCGGTCCGCAAAGCTTTCGGTTTAGTTTTGATTTATAACCATGATTTTGTTAGCAATAACAAAAATTTTCAGCAAAACACACATTGTTTCTGAGAACTCTTTCTGATCTCTTGTTTCGTACATTGTACAATGCAGTGCACAAAAAGGGGATTTTAGTTCAGCGAAGATTTGAACTTAAGTTGATATCATCATTCACTTACTTGAGGTAGTACATAGAAACATATACGCTCTATTAGCATAAAAGTAATAGCTACATAGTTTACGCGTTATCACAACTATTGGTCGGTCATTCTATTCACACCCAGATCTATGGGAATCCAGTCAGACCCGAAGATGCTTTCCACTCGAGCCGTTGGTGCTACGAGTTCGAGTCTACGACGCTCCACCTTCCTTGTACCTACCGGAAATTTTCACCTACTGTTCGACTATGGGTTTGCTCACGAATGGTTCCGTCTCAGTAGATGCGGGTCAACCCGCATATCACTTATGCACACGCCAGTAAATGTGTTGAGAGCACGAAGTTTCTTATGACAAAGTGTAAACCTTTTAGACGGATCCGATTTCTGGGGGGATACGTGTTTGATTTTTCTTGATAAATTTTGCGATCGACGAACATGACGTACATATCAATTACTTTGCGAGACCTTCCAATGCATAACAGTAACTCACTATTAGTCAAACAACATTAACTTTCCTGACCATACCAAATGCTTTCATTTATTTCAATAACCGAGAGCAACAAACGAATAGTTGATGACGACTATCGTCAATTTCAAGAAGAATGGAGTTTAAAATATTTTTTTGAAAAACATGGGGAAAAAGCGTTGCGTAAGATCTGTAACAAAACATTGTCTGTGATGAAAGATTACATCCTTTGTCGTCATTATTAAACCAATAAATATGGTCAGTTGAAGAAAAAGAACGCACAGAACGGTTTTCCAAGCTACAACACAAAATTTCATCTCAAAAGGCGCTGTTTACCAAATTTTTTACTGACAACGAATCTCTGACTAACGCAAGTTACAAAATTGCATATATCTTGGCTAAAAGACGTAAACCATTTACTGATGGTAAACTTGTGAAGGAGTGTATGTTGGTAGTAGCCCAAGAACTGTACCCAGAAATGTTTCAAAGATTCTCAAATTTGTCTTTAATGCTATTACCATTGGACGTCGTGTTGAAGATATCCGTAAAAACATCGTACATCAAAAGAAAACAAGTGCAAAAACTTTCGATATTTTTCAATTGCAATGGACGAATTGTTGGACATTTCATCAACCTCGCAGCTTCTTGTGTTCATCAGAGGAGTGGATGAAATCCTAAATGTATTACAAAAATTGGCTGCTATGCAAAGCATGTCTGGCACAGTTACCGGGGAAGATATTTTCATCAACCTTTTTTCAAACTTTTTCGGAATACAATTTAAACTGGAGTAATTTTAGTTGTTCAACTGTTAATAGAGGAACAAATATGAGTAATGTTAAAAAATAATTGATTGAGCTAGTGAAAGAGGAGTGCCAAAAAACGTTCTTCAGCCTATGTTCGCCTATTGTATGATTCACTTCATTTAATTTCATTTAATTTCATTTAATCACACGGTCTGAATCATAGACAGTTTAGAAGCTTGTTGAGATGCAATGAATAAGATTATCCAGATATGCGTTATTACACAGCAGTAAGACGGTTAAGTTGTGGAAAACGTTTAACAAGAATGCTTGAAGTAAGAAAGGATGTTACGGAAGCTTTAGTAACAGCGGGCAAACCAAAACCGTTGATGCGTGATGAAAACTGGCTATGGAAAATGGTATTTGCAGCATGTATAACAACTCTCTTGAATTTACTGAATCTTAAACTTCAAGGACAGGAAAATGTTATTTATGACTTATACATTCTTATTAAGGCTTTCAGAAAAAAATCTAAGGTTGTTTCTAGACTAGCTTCTAGACAGAAAATAAACTTAACACATTCTCCGGAGTGTCAGAAATTTGAAGGATAAGCAAAGGAAGAATTCTTACTTTATTATGCATGTGATTTATGCAAGTGACCTACAAAAGCAATCCGAAATTGTGGACTTCTAGCATTTATATCTTCGAAGATACAAAGCTCCAAAGTCAAAAAAGCTTACAAAAAAGCTCAAATATCAGCTAGTCAGTACCTACAATTCAACTGATTATTTAAATAGTATTTTGTTTCGTAAAATAGATAAATTATGTATCATTAGAAACATAAACTAGTCTACTTTTGAATAAAAAAAAAACAAAAATTAATGTTTTCATACAAACACATTTTTTTGGGCTATAATGAAATAAAAAAAACCTAAACAATCACGTTTTTCATCTTTGGTAATGAAGAACAAAAATGTTTAAAATTTTTTATTTCCCATTTTTTTTATAAAACATACTTTAACATATGATAATTGAATGGTGAAACGCTCCGAACCTATTTCGAATCGCAAACATCTTAAAAATGAATTTGAAATTTTTTGGTTACCAACGAAGCACTGAACTGTTTTATATGCATGAATGCCTGAAATGCCTGAATTATTTAATGCATAACAAGTATTTTTAAAGCTTTCATTGTATATTTTGCAATATTGACATTTACATTTACACCACTGTTATGCAATGATGTTCACAGTAGAGTGCAGAAAAATTCGACTTATAAAGAATATTAACTTGATCGAAAAGTATCGTTTTCCTTTGCTATTTTTAAAATAACATTTCCTTTAATGTTTAACGAAGTGCAAATGTATAGTTTCATGTTTAACCAACAACATAACTTTTAGAATATTTCCAATTGGTCATTTTTGTTGCAAATGAATATATTTACTCTGCTGTTACAGACACTAGATATTACTAAGCACAAGAACGATAAATCGAACTACGAGAAATAGGACTAAAGACTTGTAGTCCAATCCAATTTGAATAAGAAGGAAGCAGATATATTGGCAAAGTGAACGCTTCAGAAAAGTAATGATTTTTTCTGTAGAAAACATAGAATGAAAATGTTATTTTACAATTAAATATTGATTTCACGGATTAGAAACATAATAATTTGAAATCTAGCTACTAAGAGTGAAGCTATTAGTATCTTTTGATTGATTATTTTTTTCATATAAACTAACATTTTAATCAATGTTGGTTTTATTTTTGCGTTCAACGACATTTGATGGATGTGCATTTGTCTAATACTCAAACTTGTGTTAGATACAATGCTTTGACAAAGTACATAATATAATCACCTAGGCACACCTTTACTTTTTTGGAATTTGTATATTAAGTATAAAAAGACAATTAAAATACCAAAAATGGGAGAATATCATATGACATATAAATAACCTCCTGAAAATATTTTTCTGCGTAATTTTGTATTTTTTAGACGATTAAAACGTTCAACATGTTAAGGAATTCAATTCAAAGCAAAAATTGTTGTCAATAACACTATCACCTATAGGGACTGATACAAAATGCACCTGAAACAAAAAAAACTGTGCACACTGCCATACAAATACCGGGATAAAAGTCTAGCGTCATTATACACCGAAAGATTTGTTGAAACGTACAATTTGGTATTACTGAAAACGGTATATGATCAGTTTTTGGTAATTCATGCCCTTTTGCATATTAAGAATCCTTGAAAAAGTTTTTTATGTATTCTAACGCCTGTGTGTATACAATTGCTAAACGTTTCGTTATATTTAAACGAACTGATCGGGTAAATTTTATCAATTTTGATGAATGCTTAGTCACAAAATAATTTAAATAATATAGTAGTAAGAAAAAAAGCGTTACAAGCCATTTGGAAAAATTCAAACACTTAACTGAAAATAACATCAGCTTGCGATATGAATAGAAATCTAGGTGCAATTATGCCATTGCAGCTCTATAAGTGCCTGATAATATTAAAATATGGTACAAAACATATACTGAACTTTCCTAGAAATGATTACATAAAGTTACAACTTACTATTGTATTTGATCGATTTGAAAATATCACTTGTTTGACAAGGTATTTATCTTCGATTCAGCTTATTGACCGGGATTATAACCATTGCTAATTTTATATTTCATACAAAAATGACACTGATATTACAACGATGTATATGTTGTTTCTTTGCTTTCAAATGCTTATCACGTAAAAACGAACTCAAATAAGGGTTCAAATAATAAAAACATTTATCATGATCGTTGGGCGTTGCAACAAAAAAGCAACAATTTATCATAGAAAGTGTATTTGTTATACAAGCCAACTCTATTTCAAACACGATTATAGGTAAATTCAAAAAGTTGGTGCTTTGACAAAAGATTTGATGGAAAAATTGGTGAAAATCGGGGATGGAAAACCTTCATGGTGCATAAAATCCCTTCTTGATCTTTCAAAATACACTCTTGTGTTGTCTTACTAGTGTTGTTTTTCAATAAAATTTGTCAAAAAAAGTCCACATTCAAAGTAATTTTGTTTAAATTACCGTCAGAAGTTTCATTCCTTATGTCACACCATATCCTAAAAAACGAGTGGTTTTGGTCGTTGAACCCTGTATTGTGGCTCAGAAAAAAATCATTATCTTCTGGTGTATTGTATTGAAATGAAAAATAAGCTGTTGTACTACAACCTGTATAATGTTGTAGCTTGAAGACTTTTGAAGCTTTATAAAAAACATCGTCTTTTTAAAAAAATAAACATGGTTTTACATGGGTTTTTTCATACTTTCAAAATTTTTTGATGATTTAGCTCTCAAAAATTAAAACCATTTAATTTTATAGCAATAAAAATATAATAAGCTTTTCAAAATAGTAAATAATTTTAATTCAGTATGCTTAGTTTAAGAGAAAAAAAAACATTAAAGACAGCATTAAAAAATTGAAAATTTAATTTTTTTTTCTCACATTTTTGACTTTGACAGGCTGTTACTCCGAGAATAAAGGACTTACATCCATAATATTTTGGTGTTAACTAAGATTAACCCTCTATTTTGAGAAAATATTTACAATTTTTCAAAAATCTAAATTTTTTTTACTTTTATCCCGGCAATTGCCCAACGTGCAGTGGTGCCCTCTGGATGTTCAAAACATCGAAAAATGCTTAGTTTTGTTATAAAAGTGCATTTTATAAAAAAATGCTTATTTTTTTGTTAAAAACTCGTATTTCGTTGTAAATTGTTGCTTTATTATAAAACCAATAATTATGACCGCGGTTTGTTCCGGGCTTTTGCTCCTTAGTGGAATGGTCCGCAATTACAGCATCTAAGAAACAATAGCATCATTCGTATTAGTTTCAGAAGATAAATATAGAAAATCACAATTCATTTTGATCTCATTTAAGAAATCAAGAGAATGTAAAATGAAGATCTGCATTCATGCTATAATTTTTATTGTATAAGTAATACATATATACAAATGTTGTGAGTATATTTTTGTTGCACAGCATTGAACAAATTTCAGCATTGAACAGCTATTTCAATATTTATAATAATAATTATTTTCTAAAACATTCCCCGCCGACTCCACTTGTGATCAAACTACGAATGGAACC